>NC_133656.1:136396063-136705229 GCF_009905375.1 Apium graveolens
TGAGAATTTCTTAGAGAAACAGTCATAGGCTTCCATTTCTTTGGTAGAGATCTTAGAAATTTTAGATTGGAGTCCTTAACTTGGTACACTCTCCCATACAGCTTTAATCCATTCAATAGTTTCTGAAATCTGTTGAATGTATCATTCAATGATTCTCCTTCTTCAAAGTGGAAATATTCATATTGTTGAATGAGAAGCTGCATTTTGTTTTCTCTAACTTGCTCAGTGCCTTCACAGATACGCTGCACAGTATCCCAAATTTCCTTAGCAGTTTGGCTATTGATGACATTGTCAAACATATCTTGATCCAGGCCATTAAACAAAATGTTCATGGCTTTCTTGTCCTTGTGGACCTCTTCAATATCTTCAACAGTCCATTCTGCCTTTGACTTGGGAATAGACTGTTCAACAGCAACTGTAGCAGTAGCAGCTGTGGCCACCTTGTGTGGGATGTGAGGACCATTCTCAATGCAGTTGATATAGCTTTCATCTTGAGAGAGAAGATGTAAATGCATCTTCACCTTCCAGTGATGATAGTTATCTCTTTCCAGGATTGGAATCTTTACACCAATATCCTTCTTACTCATGCTGTTAGCAGAATAGATCTTTAAACTCTTTGTATGTTAAGAGCTCGTTCTGATACCAATTGTTATTCCCAGTGGACTAACAATGAGATTTACAGAAGGGGGGTTGAATGTAAATCTCAAAACTTTTTCAAGTTTTGAGCAATTTGTAAGACTAAGTGTTTGAGTGATCAAATGTGTATAAATTGCTTGGAGCTGATGCAGACAGATATATATATTTAAACACAAATGTAATGAACACAAAGAACTTAAAAACTTTTCTGGTGGATTTGTTGTTCCACCAGAGATGTGTTATTTCAGAAAATCTGTGATTCAAAATTAAATCACAGCTGCTTCCTAGTACAAACTAGATGATTTTCTCTCTTGATATTTCTAAACAGTTCAGGGAAAATTCATATCTAATTACTAGCTGCTACTTGGTTTATATAACACCAAGTTTACAAGTGAAGACAAAGATAAAGTACAATAGGACTATAGTTCTCCACTTGTTTCTGTTCCATTTTTATCCAGTGTAATATGGAATTATCTGTTGACTTTCCATTATGAACCAGACTAAAAACGGCTGCTTTTTCTGCTGTTCCTGAAATAGGCTACCACATCTCTGTCAATCCATGTGCCTCTGTCAGCTTTGTTAACTGTCACTATCAACTGCTATGAGACTGAGCATCCGTTGAAGCTTTCATCCGTTGATGGCTTTATCCGTTGATGCTCTAGCAGTGCATCCGTTGAAGCTTTCATCCATTGATGGCTTTATCCATTGATGCTCTAGCAGTTCATCCGTTGAAGCTTTCATCCGTTGATGGCTTTATCCGTTGATGCTCTAGCAGTTGAAGCTTTATCCGTTGAAGCACTTATCCGTTGAAGCGTTAGAGACATCCGTTGACACTTCTTCACTTATACAAAATTACAAGGCATGAAATATTTACAATTAGCCCTCCTACTTGTACATCCATTAGTAGTCAACATGACTGATTATCTCCTAACAACATCTAAGAATTACAGCTTGAAACCAGAGAGTGAGATGTGCTACAATACCAAACTTATTGCTAAGTAAGGCTACTCCTTCAACGGATAGCCAAGATGGTCTTATCCGTTGAGGCTACAAACACTAGATTTCTACTTAAGTGTTTTGCTGAACTTATCATCAAACTAATACACATATTCCTCACAGTGATTCACTGAGTGATAGTTGTACAAGTGTCATTAGACTTGAGATCGTTAAAGTTATCTTGTATATAATGAACTGTGCTTTGGTTTAGTCCTTTGTCTCAAGGACATCCATTAGGTCTATTCTAGGCATAGGAATTTGTATATAGAGATAGTTAACGTCAATAGAGGATCTACCCCTTCCAGTATAGGAAGAGAATATCCTATGTTATTCTTAGTATGCGAGTTCTGGAATCTCTGGCCAGAGTGTATAAAATTAGAAAGAAGTTTCTAATTTGCATTAATATGAACTTTGCATTAAGAATAAGAAATCTTATGATTAAATTTGATAGGCCTGACACAAGATCCATGCCTTGTATTTAATCGGGATATTATAAGGGTAGAAGGAATTCATTGTACGGTAACTAGTCACTGACAGGTTCTTGGTATTCTAAGCAGTGAATTCATATTATCCGGATAGTCGCGATATGTTGAGAAGCATCACTCACGATGTAGAATAAATATAATTAATCAGTTAATTATATTTAGTGAATTTAGTATTCATATAAATAATTAATAAAACTTTATTATTATTTATTTCTACTACCGGAATAATATTAAACCTACAGGGTCACACCATAAAAGAATATTTTCTTTGATGAAATAATGAGAGAGAGAATTATTTTCTAAATAGTTTAGAAAAAGAAATAATGATTAAAATAGTTTCAATTATTATTAAAGCATTTTATAAAGTTAAAATGTGGGGGTTAATATATATATAAAGATATATTTTATAACCCTAGGAGAGCCCTATAAATAGAATGAGATGGCTCATTCTATTTACACAATTTTGGTTTTGTGAAAACCCTAGTCTCCATCTTCTTCCTCTCTCTCTCTCTCTCTCTCTCTCTCTCTCCCAAAAACTCCATTTTATAAAAGCTCGGTTTTATAAAAGGTTCATCATAGAGGATCATTCTTGGTGGATACCGGTAGAGCGCTTCACACACTGAGGAGCAACTGCTAGCACTCCATTTTATAAAGCTTCGATTCACAAGGTATGGTTACGATTCCTCAGTTTTTCCTTTTTATACGTTTTTCTATATGTACCGTATATGGTTTTTACGGAATAAATGTTATATCTCGCTTCCGCTCATCCGTAAATTCCTTCAGATAGGCCATTGACTGATCTAGCTCATCCAGTTCTTCAAGAGTATAGAACTCATCATTTTCCAATTCTAGTATGACTTGCTCATGTGAATCAATTGTTCTCTGCTCACTTGTTGAGGCAACTGAGGTATGAAATCTGGGTTCATCATTGCATGTTTGGCCTTCATTTACTATTAAAGAACTTGAACCATCTACAACATGTCATTGGCCAGATCTCAATGATTGCCTTTGAATCATCTCTATTTCATAGGTTTTGAGAATTCCATATAGAACTTCTAGAGTTATCCTGCTCAAGTCTCTCCCTTCCCTGATTGCTGAGATTTTCTGTTCCAAATGATCAAGAAGAGTAAGAAAGAACTTTAGATTCATCTCTTCATCTTCATAGTACTTTTCATGAAGCTGCAAGTCATTTATCAGCTTATTAAATCTTTCAAACACTTAAGTAATGCTTTCCTTGGGCTTAGCCATGAAACCCTCATACTGTGAAATCAGTATCCTTCTTTGATTAGATCTAACTTCCTCAGTTCCTTTACAGAGTATTTCAATCTTCTCCCATATTTGCTTAGTAGTGTCACAGTTGACAACGTTGTTGTACATCACATTGTCAAGTGACTCAATCAATATCAATTGTAAGCTGCAGTCCAGGGAGACTTTCTCCTTTTCAGGGCCAGAATACTCAGCTGGATCTTTAGGAGCATAATGAGCTGGTATGATCATGTCTTCATCTGTAGATTCCTCAACTCTTACCATAGGAGTGAAGGGTCCATTCTTGAGAATCTGAACATAGAATGGATTGGCCACCTTGATAAACAGCGTTATTTTCTTTTTCCAAAGAGTGTAGTCAGCTTTGTCAAAGGTAGGAATTTTGATGCTACTGATTTTCTGTGTATTCATTCTTCCAAGATCTTGAATCTGTTTTCTTTCAGATTTTGCTCTGATACCACTTGTTAGGTAATGAATCACACACGAAGTGGGGGTGAATGTGTTTTTTCTGGTTTTAGGCTTTTCTTGAAAGATAATGGTTGAACAAAGTAAATTAAATCTTGTATAGAAGAGTGTTCATGCAGAAATTAAACTTGCACAAAATAAAGAACACGGATCTTCAAAACTCACTTAATTTTTGTATTAAAAATTAAGATGCTTTGCTATAAAATTTCTAAGCTCTTCGAAGTTAAAGAACTCGGCTTCTTGAGAGTGTTACAAGAATTTGATCTAAATTGTTACTTCTAACTAGAGGACCGGTGTTAAATTTATAGCTCAGTTAACTGCTGGTTTACACAGTGGATAATAAACATGCTATTAGCTTTTCTAAACTGTCACTTGTCATTTCTATTTATAGAAAAGCAAATCTCCCATTTTTGGCTTAGCATATTGTTAGGCACAAAGCATGGGCTAATAATTCACGCAAATATACGCGTTCGCAAGTAATATAGAATGATTTCTAGTTCGTTCCCACAGAGACTCTGATTAATTATATTTAATTAACACTTACTCACCAATGTATGATTACTCTTCAATGTCAAGACAATAACACTTAAGGTTGATTAACTAATTATTAACTATGAGAATTAAACACTTAAATTAACACTTGAATTAACAATATTAAACACACATGAGATCATAACTTTATTACTACTTCATTCAATAGTTATTGTTATTACCCTTAGCATGTAACGGTGATGATATTAATCGAACAACACGAAACTGATAAAAGCCAACTTTCGTTGCACAAGTACCATTCTACCAAACATCCAAAATTAAGATAGAAGTTGAATAGGCATCAATTATGTTGAGACCATATATGTCTACAAAATTTGACAACATAACGATTTAAGTGCAAGTTATTCATTAGGATTACACAGGGGAAGTAAAATGGTTAGAGTTACCCACTAATCATGCATACAATACATGAACCTATGCTAGCATGGCAAGTTCTAAATCTCAAGATTCACTGTCGCTTCACAAAAGATTAACAAGCTATCTTATATGTTCACGACTCACATAAGACGAATAAGTACAACCTATGTTCGATATCATACAATCATCACATACCAAGTTATTAAACAATTAACTAAAGAAATCCATAGTAAATCCGCTACGATCCCATGATCACGATTAGCCCATGATAGAACTCATCGTCACCATGAGTTCATATGAAAACATGATAATAACACAACGATATAAACTAATAAAAATACTTAATAAAAACAGAGTACGCCACAAGAGTATTAAGGTTCAAAGTAAAGAAAACTAGCATCCACTGTTACAATGAATTAAAAGAATCACAAGATAAACGTATACTTCCTCTTCTTTGTTGTTGCGTGCTAAAATGGTCTTCTTAATCTTCTCTCCTTGTTACTTGCTCCTTGCTTATTACTTGTTGTTGTGAAAACGTCTCTCAAGATTACTTATATAAGAGTCCACAAGAAATAGCAGTTGCAGAAGCCCAATAGAACTCAAATTAGAAAATCCAGAATCTGAAAATCCGACCCCAAGCGGCCGCCTCCAATCCTAAGCGAGCGCCTGCTCTCGAGGCGGTCGCCTCCAGTCTCCAGGCGGGCGCCTGCACACCTTCTGGAAAATTCCACTTCTTGCATCTAATTTTGCATATTTCTTCGCACAACACCCCGCAACTTGTTCCAAGTACTTCCCTAGGCTTATTATGATGAAATCCCCCTAATTACGCAAGTTATACCTTGAAATGCAAAAAACTAGAAAAATACATCAAATACACAAAATATTTGATTTTAAGACACCTATTCAAGCCATTACAAAAGGTTCTAAGTGGTATAAAATACCACTTATCACACCCCCAAACTTAAATTGATGCTTGTCCTCAAGCGTCACAGACTCAAAAACAAAATAAAAACATGCATGAATGCAAACTACATGAATGCAGCGATCCTCATCGTGATGACTAAACCAACCAACACATGACATCTCAATAAATGTAATTGGGCGACTAAAGATCAATCAAATCACGCAAGCTAACATACAATTAGAAACATGGTGTATGTGAATACTTAATAGATATGCTTCGAAACTAGATCAATTATCATAACTCAATTATCCTCAAGGCAATCACAAAATTATACGAAGAATATATTCTAGACATAAAATGACTTATAACACTTCAAGATCACTGGAGTTTATTACGTAATCATGCTTTATTCAACACAATAAACAAATGCTTATTTGATCGTGCAATGAGTGAGGTCCACAAAAGACTTATGCAATGGTACCCATTTAGCGAGCGTTAGGTTAGCGGATCCCAGACTATAAAAGCCTTAGGTCACTAGCCACAAAGTCCCCTAAGAACTTAATAACTCGAATATCAAAGAGCTCACTCGTGATCAATTATGCATTAAACCATATTTTTTTTCTTTTCTTTTTTTCACTCTTTTTTCTCTTTTTTTAAATTTCTGTGCAAGTGCGTTTCGCTCCATCTTGCTCAACCCTAGACTAGTCGCATACAATACGAGCCGGCTACTAGCCATTTGGCGCCTAGCCACAACTAGCAATGAATTCCAATTTTTACTCCAATTTTATCTTTTCATGCCTTTTATCATTAAGGCTGTGTTCCCGAATCTAGGGTAGAAAAGAAAAGAATAGAAAATAACCAATTTTCCTTTCTCTCCTAATCTTTCCAAAAGTGGGAAGAAGATTTTGGAGACAAAAATAAAGAAAACTTCTTACCAAATCTGTAGCTTTCTTTTCATTTCTTTCATAAAAGTTGTTCGGGAACAAGCTGAAGAAATATATTTTTTACATTTCTTTTCTTTTCTCTCCAAAAAAAGTTTCTGGAACACAGCGTAAGTGCCTATCATATATTCTAAGTATAAGCAATAGATTAACCTCAAAAACCATCAAACCATGACAACAATATAGTCCTTAAGCATAATTTAAGACTTATTGAAATTACAAGTATTTCTAGCATGCATGCCATCCTAACAAGATTCAACATCACTCTAACGCTATCACTACACTCGCATCAATATTACATATCAATCGGTAAAGCAACACAAAGGGATCATGGTATATGCATGAGCTAAATGACATGATAAAACTAAAAAAAATATGACAAAATATGCAACTATATGAGCTAAACTACATGAAAATACAACTATATGACACACACACAAATATGTTCTTTAACTACCACCCCCAAACTTAAAATCTTCATTATCCCCAGTGAAGGTAATAGAAAGGAACACAGGGTATACCTACTCAGAGAAATCATCATCATCACCCTCAGAGGGTGGAGTGTCAGGAGGTGGATAAGCAAAGTCCTCACCAAAAATGGGCCACTGGATGTCACCTCCAAGGCCTCTAAAAGCAGTCCTAAGCGCTAGGGTAAGCTCCTGCGCAAACCTACTCTGCGACTCATACATCGCATCCATCCTCCTGGAAAGCCTCCTATACTGGACATCAGCCATACCCGAACCATCTCCTCCCTGGCCTCTGGAAGAATCTGCCTCCCCTGAGCCTGACTGGGCCTAGCCATCGTAGCACCAGCTGCTGGACGTCGTCCTGGGAGATGATATCCCAAACCATACTCCTCAGGCTCTCCACCCGTCCACTCCTGCATCGCATTCAGCTTCGATAAATCAATAGGAGCGATCGACATCTGCGGCTGCTCATAAGAAGGCCAGTGGACTCCAACTGCCTTGCACAGCTTCATGACAATAGAGGCATACAGGATGTTGTAATGCAACTTCCCCCTCAAAAACTTCAAAATCCCTTGTTAGATGAACTGACCAAGGTCCACATAATACTCCTCATTCAAAATCCCCCACAACAACCTGGCTCTCTCAACTGTAACCTCGTGTGCATGCGAAGAAGGCAAAATATTAGCACAAATAAAGGCATTCCATGCACGGGCATATCTGTTCATCGCAACAGCCGGGAAAGAACGATACTCGCTGGATCCCGTCTTAAACTTCCACACCGTTCCTGGCTGACAGAGAGTAGCAATAATCAAATCTGAGTCAAAATCCTCAGGGGTCTTCTCATTCTAATTCTCCTCATGGGGCTTCCTTTGTCGCTGCCCAAAAACACGACGAATCGCCGCAGGCTGATAATCAACAGTAAGCCCATGAACAACAAAATACCCATTCTTGTCGGCCTTGGCATTCACATAGAACTCGCGAACAACACTCATCGGGACCGCCTCAGGTGACTCGTAAAAAGTCATCCAACCCTTCTCTGCAATCATCGGCAATAACTCACCATCCCTCCCCGATGGCAAAAACATCCTCTCCTTCAAAATCGGCTTAGTCAGAAGCCTAGCATACTCCTCCTCAGCAGCCTTATCCATCAATCGGGGCCTCGCAACAGTACCCCTTGAAGAATCAGCAGTCGGAATGGTGTTGTTTCTATCTACAGTTCGAGATCTCTTTGGGGCCATTGAAACTGATAATAAGAGTTGTAGAGTTGTGTTTTGTGTGTAGGAGATAGTTCATAAGTTGAAAGTATAATGGATGTGTATGGAAAGGTTGTGTGTATATATAGGGTAGGATTAAGGTTAGAATTAGATTAGAAGTGGGGTTGTGGCTAATTTGTAGGAAGAAAATCATGGGTAATGGTGTTTGTAGTGCTGTGGTTGGGTTTTTGTGTTTTTTATAAGCTGAAAAACCAAATTTTCAAAACTCGGGTCCGCAGGCGGTCGCCTGGAACCAGCGGGCGAGCGCCTGCCAGCAAGCGGCCGCCTGGAACCTGCAGGCGGGCGCCTGTATGGTCCCTGGAAAAAATATTTTTTTAGCCAGCTTTTTTTGATTTTTTTAGGTTTTTGGATAGAGTACTAAATTCTAAGGTGTCCTATGGTCTCATATCTTGGGTTGCCTCCCAAGAAGCGCTTCTTTTACGTCATTAGCTTGACGTAGAGTAGTTCGATCAAGTTGATAATAAAATGGCACTAACCACTTCTCGGTTTGTCGTATCCCCATAATAGTGCTTCAATATCTGACCATTTACTTTGAATGCTTGGCCCGGATCGTTCTCAAAAATCTCCACCGCTCCATGTGGAAACACAGTTTTGACGATAAATGGTCCAGACCGCCTTGATTTCAACTTTCCAGAAAAAGTCGGAGACGAGAGTTGAATAGAAGAACTTGTTGCCCCGGCACAAATGACTTAGGAGATAGCTTCCTGTCGTGCCACCTTTTTACTTTTTCCTTGTACATCTTGTTGTTTTCGTACGCTTGAAGTCGAAATTTATCAAGTTCATTTAACTAAAGCATTCGCTTCTTCTCAGCTGCATCTAGATCAAGGTTTAACTTCTTCAATGCCCAATAAGCCTTATGCTCAAGCTCCGCAGGTAAATGACATCCCTTACCATAGAAAAGTTGAAACGGGGACATCCCAAGTGGAGTCTTGTATGTTGTTCTATAAGCCCAAACAGCTTCATCGAGCTTTAAAGACCAATCTTTCCTAGACGGACAAACAACTTTCTATAGAATGCGCTTGATCTCTCTAGTAGACACTTCAGCTTGACCATTAGTTTTCGGATGATAGGCAGTAGCAATGCGATGATTCACATTATAGCGTTGCATCATAGAAGTGAACTTACGATTGCAGAAATGCGACCCCTCATCACTTATGATAACTCGTAGCATTCCAAACCTTGTGAATATCTGCTTATGAAGAAAACTCAACACTAATTTTGCATCATTCATCGGCAGAGCCTTGACTTCTACCCATTTCGAGACATAATTGACTGCCAGCAAGATGTACTGATTGTTGCAAGACGAGATAAATGGTCCCTTGAAATCGATTCCCCAAACATTGAAGACCTCAACTTCAAGCATTACATTTAAAGGCATCTCATCCTTTCTCTTAAGATTCCCAACTCTTTGGCAATGATCACACCTTTTTAGCACCAAACGGAGATTATTCAAACATTCATCAAATAAATGTCCAAAGACGGAGAAGTCGTCCATGAACACTTCGACATTATTTTCAATCATATCAGAGAATATGGCCATCATGCATCTCTGAAAAGTGGCAGGTGCACCACATAAGCCAAAAGAAACTCTGCGAAAAGCAAACGTGCCAAATGGACAAGTGAAAGTAGTCTTTTCTTGATCTTCTGGTGCAATGCAAATCTGATTGTAGCCCGAATAGCCATCCAGAAGATAATAATACTCATGACCAGCCAACCTGTCAAGCATCTGATCAATAAATGGAAGAGGGAAGTGATCCTTCCTCATGGCTTTATTCAACTTCATGTAGTCATACATACCCTCCATCCTGTGACTGTTCGAGTGGGGATGAGCTCGTTCTTCTCATTTACTACCACAGTAATACCTCCTTTCTTAGGTACACATTACACGGGGCTCACCCAAGAACTGTCAGAAATAGGATATATGATTCCTGCATCCAGCCACTTTAGAATTTCTTTCTTCACCACTTCTTTCATGATAGGATTAAGTCTTCGTTGTTGCTCAACAGTCGGCTTGCTACCTTCCTCTAACAGAAATTTATGCATGTAGTACGAAGGGCTGATCCCTTTTATATCTGCTATAATCCATCCGATGGCCGATTTGAATTCTCTCAAGATCCTCAAGAGCTTGTCCTCATCACTACCTGAAAGGTCAGATGCAATAATAACAGGCAAAGTAGATGCATCGCCTAAAAAAGCATACCTCAAGTGTTCAGGCAATGGTTTAAGCTCCAAAGTAGGTGCTTCCTTAATAGATGGTTTGAGCTTTCCCTCAGCATTCTTGAGATCAGTATTACTAAGAGATTCAAATGGCATGTCTAGCTTTCACTTCCAAGGAGAAGCATTTAGATATTGTAACTGCTCATTGCCTTCCTCATCATCACTGTCAAATTTCCCCAATAAGGCTTTTTCTAAGGCATCAGACCTTAGCACATGATCAAGTTCTGAAGTAATTGCAGAATCAATCAAATCCACCTTGAAGCACTCCTCATCTTCTGTAGGGAATTTCATCACATTGAATACATTGAATGTTACATGCTGATCTTGTACCCTCATAGTAAGTTCACCTTTTTGCACATCTATAAAGATACGGCCTGTAGCCAAGAAAGGTCTTCCCAAGGTTATGGGAATCTTCTTATCTTCCTCGAAATCCAGAATGACAAAGTCTGCAGGAAAGATGAGCTTGTCCACCTTTACTAACACGTCCTCCATGATGCCTCGTGGGTATGTAATAGAACGATCAGCCAATTATAGAGACATGTAGATGGGCTTCGGATCAGGCAAATTCAGCTTTTTGAAGATAGACAACGGTATCAGATTGATGCTTGCTCCCAAATCACAAAGGCACTTATCGAATGACAACTTGCCAATGGTGCAAGGAATGGTGAAGCTACCTGGATCCTTAAGCTTTGGAGGTAACTTTTGTTGCAGCACAGCACTACACTCTTCCGTTAGAGCAACGGTATCAAGATCGTCCAGTTTCACCTTCTTTGAAAGAATACCTTTCATGAATTTTGCATAACTAGGCATTTGCTCCAGAGCCTCGGGGAAAGGTATGTTGATGTGAAGTTTCTTGAACACCTCCAGAAACTTACCAAATTGCTTATCCAGCTTTTGTTTTTGCAATCTCTTAGGAAAAGGTGGTGGAGGATAGAGATGTTTCTCCCCTATATTACCCTCAGGCAGAGTGTGTTCACAGTAGTCTTCCTTGGTTCCCCCTCTTTCTCCTTTTGCTTTTCTTCTTCATCTACAACTTCAGCTTCTCCATCCTTTGCTTTTTCAGCTTCAACAACTTTTAAAGACCTGAAAGTGACAGCTTTGACTTGGTCCTTAGCTTCCTTCCTGCCTGGCACTTCAGTATCGCTGGGAAGTATGCCAGGTTGACGATTGAGCAAGGCATTGGCTATTTGACCGATTTGATTCTCCAAGGTCTTGATAGAAACAGCCTGACTTTTGCACAACAGCTTTAGCTCCTCGAAATCAGCACTAGAAGGTGGAGCAGCACCTCCTTGTTGAGGATATAATTGCCTTTGAGCATACTGTTGAGGTTGTTGGAATCCAGGTGGATTAAACTGTTTACTTACAGCTTGCTGATATGGTTGCTGAACAGCATTCTGATTGTTGCTCCAGCTGAAATTGGGATGATTTCTGTTATTAGGATGATAAGTAGTTGGCACAGGCTGCTGCGGTCACTGATAATTGTTCACATACTGAACATATTCATTAACAAGAGAACACTGATCCGTAGCATGAGAGCCTGCACAAAGCTCACAGACAATAGCTATTTGATTGACTCCATAGTTGGCTAAAGAATCGATCTTCATAGACAGCGCTTAGAGCTGCGCTGCGATAGTTGTAGCTGCATCAGCTTCCAAAATACCTGTTACCTTCCCAGGCATCATCCTTTAAGTTGGGTTTTGATACTCATTTGCAGCCATAGTTTCAATGAGATTATAGGCCTCAGTATAGCTTTTGGCCCACAAGGCGCCTCCAGAAGCTGCATCGAGCATAGGCCGAGGTTGGGCCCCCAAACCATTGAAGAACCCAGTGATCACCATCCAGTCAGGCATTCCATGATATGGATACTTTCTCAACATCTCCTTATAGCGCTCCCAAGCTTCGCACATAGATTCTGTTGGTTGTTGTGCAAATTGAGTAAGAGCACTCCTCATAGCTACAATCTTGGCCATTGGATAGAACTTCACCAGAAACTTTTACGCAAGATCTTCCCAAGTAGTGATGGACCCAGCTGGTAAAGAATGTAAACAATCCTTAGCTTTATCCCTCAGAGAGAATGAGAAAAGCCTCAGCTTGATAGCCTCATCGGTAACACCATAATATTTGAAAGTACTGCAGATCTCGACAAAATTCCTGGTATGCATGCTGGGATCTTCAGTCACAGCACCTCCGAAAGAAACAGAATTCGGCACCATCTGAATAGTGCCCAGCTTGATTTCGAAAGTATTGGCCTGAATGGACGGATGAATGATGCTTGACTGAATGTCGTCAATTTTAGGACAAGAAAAGTCCATAAGAGCTGGATCTGCTAGAATTATACGATCACCCATTATTACAGGTTCTTTCTTTTCACTCTCTTTATCTGAATCTTCAAAATTTATCTTCTCTGGAATGTCAAGAACTGAATCTGTCTCCTCAACCGTATCTAGAGTCCTCTTGCAAGTGCGAGAACGTGTTTGGACAAACGCTCGCTAGAGTACCTGAAACACAACCGGAAATAGTAAGTAACAAGTCTTAATCAATGAGTCCTAATGACCACTGATGGCAAGTACATAAACTAAACAAATTAACACCGAGTCCCCGGCAGCGGCGCCAAAAACTTGTTAGGCACAAAGCATGCGCTAATAATTCACGCAAGTATACGCATTCACAAGTAATATAGAATGATTTCTAGTTCGTTCCCACAGAGACTCTAATTAATTATATTTAATTAACACTTACTCACCAATGTATGATTACTCTTCAATGTCAAGACAATAACACTTAAGGTTGATTAACTAATTATTAACTATGAGAATTAAACACTTAAATTAACACTTGAATTAACAATATTAAACACACATAATATTATAACTTCATTACTACTTCATTCAATAGTTATTGTTATTACCCTTAGCATGTAACGGTGATGATATTAATCGAACAACACGAAACTGATAAAAGCCAACTTTCGTTGCACAAGTACCATTATACCAAACATCCACAATTAAGATAGAAGTTAAATAGGCATCAATTATGCTGAGACCCTATATGTCTACAGAATTTGATAACATAACAATTTAAGCGCAAGTTATTCATTAGGATTATACAGGGCAAGTAAAACGGTTAGAGTTACCCACTAATCATGCATACAATACATGAACCTATGCTAGCATGGCAAGTTCTAAATCTCAAGATTCACTGTCACTTCACAAGAGATTAACAAGCTATCTTATATGTTCGTGACGCACATAAGACGAATAAGCACAACCTATGCTAGATATCATACAATCATCACATACCAAGTTATTAAACAATTAACTAAAGAAATCCATAGTAAATCCGCTACGATCCCATGATCACGATTAGCCCATGATAGAAATCGTCACCATGAGTTCATATGAAAACATGATAATAACACAACGATATAAACTAATAAAAATACTTAATAAAAACAGAGTACGTCACAAGAGTATTAAGGTTCAAAGTAAAGAAACTAGCATCCACTGTTACAACGAATTAAAAGAATCACAAGATAAACGTATGTTTCCTCTTCTTCATTGTTGCATGCTAAAACGGTCTTCTTAATCTTCTCTCCTTGTTACTTGCTCCTTGCTTGTTACTTGTTGTTGTGAAAACGTCTCCCAAGATTACTTATATAAGAGTCCACAAGAAACAGCAGTTGCAGAAGCCCAATAGAACTTAAATTAAAAAAATCCGGAATCTAAAAATCCGACCCCAGGCGGCTGCCTCCAATCCCACGCGGGCACCTGCTCTCCAGGCGGTCGCCTGCAGTCTCCAGGCGGGCGCTTGCACACCTTCTGGAAAATTCCACTTCTTGCTTCTGATTTTGCTGATTTATTCGCACAACTCCCCGCAACTGGTTCCAAGTACTTCCCTAGGCTTATTATGATGAAATCCCCCTAATTATGCAAGTTGTACCCTGAAATGCAAAAACACGAGAAAAACACATCAAATACACAAAATACTTGATTTCAAGACACCAATTCAAGCCATTACAAGATGTTCTAAGTGGTATAAAATGCCACTTATCACATATCTTTAGTATCCCGTGTTTACTTTAATCTTCCTCTGTCAGTTAATCTTTGCCATTGATCTTGCACACACTTCAAGTTGCTTTTTGTAGACTTGTCAATCCAGTTGTTGGATTGTTTGTTGATTGTTTATCTTGGATATTAAACTGATCTGCAATTCTGTACTTTGAGACTGTACTTCGAGATCTCCAGTTTGATTCATTTGAACACTTGATATCTCGATAAGTTCAAAGGCTTATCGAGATCTCTAGTACTCCATAATGAGTTTGGATTGTACAGGTCTTCAGCTCATCGAGATCTCTAGTCTTCATAACTTCACTTGACTTGTAGATATCTTTGAGTTCTCGAATGGATATAGACTTGTCGATAACTCTGAGTTCTCTAGTGAAAGAATGACTTGTCGATATCTTTTTGAGTTCTCGAGTAGCTTTCCTGACTTCTCTACTCCCGGTGGATATTGCTTATCTGTTGAGTAGATATATAGCTCATATATCGAGTAGATGTTGTTCATCCATCGAGTAAATATTGTTCATCCGTCGAGTAGATGTTGTTCATCCATCGAGTAGATATATAGCTCATCCGTCGAGTATATATTGCTTATCCGTCGGTACTCTCTGGAGTTTAAATGACTTCTCGATAAGTCATTCTGGAGTTCTCGAATGACTTCTCTATAACATTAAATCTGTGACTTGTAGAGATCTTGACTTAGAACATTTTTCTTCAAACAGATTTATTCAACTCCAAGCTTCTTCAAAATTCTTCTGAGGCATGATCTTCTTGATCTTCTTCCAGATTGAATCCTTAGGCTTGATACTGTTTTAGGAAAAAGACTCCAGTCTGCTCCTTTGCATTTTTACAGACTTTAAGTGTTACAAGTACAAAATACAAATTTAGATAACAATACAACTTAACTGATTGTTGTAAATAACTATTCATTAATCTTCTGCTCAGATCATAGATGTTAATGACATTGTTAGCTCTAGTAATCTTTGACATCATATATTATATATTACAAAAAGTGAATATCCAATTCTAATCATTGCTTATCCAGAAACTTGATTCTTCAGAATCATTTCAATTGATCATTATTTAACTTTAATTATTGCTATTATGACTTGCTGAGCTAGTTAGCTCACTCTTGCAAATATTTTTATATTTTCAACAGTTGAAAATGAAATTGTTGGTAACGAGGATTCCCTGTCCAGTGTGCGAGCTAGGATTCCAGGTTAAGTTGGATCGAGCTAGCAGGAGCTTTATATTGTAGATGAGTTATGCAAAATTGTAAGAACGATATCATTATCAGTTGTAAGTTGAACTAGTTAGGATTTGGTACGATGTAATAAAAGTTAAGGTTGTGGCTTGTTTTCATAATTTAACCTGTTGCGATCCGTGGTTGTGTAAAGAAGGGTCAATGCATATAATATTTTATATACAGGTATATATATTGCGTGTGTTGTGAACCCCAAACTTCTGACCCGGGTTTGGAGGGCGTCACATGTATCGCATTTTACACTACTTTTTCTCATTAGAGGACCTTGAGTGATATTGTTTAAAACCGTTAGGTAAAACAATGTAAAATAATGATTACCTGAAATTTACTAAAACTGTAAAGGATTATTCTTCAATGGGATAAGTTATAATGGTTGGTTATATATTAAATATAGTAAGTTAATATTAATTCAAATTATTTTAAATAGAAAATTTCAGTATGGTAAAAAATATTATGTAATTTTGCTACAAGTTTCTACATGTTCAATAAATATGAAAAACATCATTGGATTGGCTAAAATTTTAGCTAACAGTAATTTCCCATTATAGCACAATATGAAATGCCACATAGATTTCTAGTTAAAGATTTACCCATTGAAGAACATCTCGAACACTAGAAAATTGAAAACCTGTAGCTAAATAATCTAGGTGACATTTAGGTGTTATGTTTGTGGCATTTTTAGAGAATATGTAAAAATTCTTGCCACTCCAACCTTGTATCCCTTAACAAAAAATTATATATAATCACTTTTAGTTTTCTATAAATGCCTAAACCAATATGCATTTAGTTCTAATTTTTCATAATAAAAAATAAATAACGGTTATGTATTAATAGATGACTCTTAGCCTTTCATATGATTATCTTAATTACTATCAACCTTTGGCTCTCCATTCCTTGTAACATACATTCTACTAGCCTATATAAGGCTTGCTTGCTTGTACTTTGTTTATGATATATAATAACAAGATGATATCTTTCATTATTGTCTAGTTCTCTCTCAATCTCTCTTATATATATTATATATAACACGTTATCAGCACGATTTGCTTATAAAAATAAGGAGATTAGTTTTACTTAAGTGTTTAAGGGAGATCATCAAAGTCTAAATAGGTGTTGGAAATCCAAGAAGAAGAAGGATTTTACGAAAATTTTATTATTTCAGTTTGTCCGTGAGGTAAGTACACTATTTTTTTAGTTTACTTCGTTTTGCTTGCAATAAGATGATCTTTATATGTTTATTATGTGTCCAATTCTCGTATATTTTGTATCTGATTCATTATCCATCGGAATTTATTGAGCTTATTCTCGTTGTAAAGGAATTTATTGAGCTTCTTTGTGTTTTTCCAAAATCTGCTTATAAGTATGTCAAAATCTGCATTTTGTGTAATCTGATTGTATGATTCAAGGTGATATGCAGTAACTTCTAAAATTCATAGTAAGTTAAATACTTGTTCAAATATTATGAGCCATACCATTCTGGAAAGATTCCGGAATTTTATACTTTTCCGTGTTTTATACTTTTTCAGATAAAATCATCTTCATAGTGTAAATTGGTATTCTTTAAAACTGATCAGATTTGACTTTATCATAATTAGCCATTTTGTACGAGATTTGATCTGAGATATTGGATCAATATGTTTCATCTTTGTTTGCTTTAATAGTTCCCACCTTCCTTGCTTTAATATTGAGGTAAATTATAAAGGTGAAAATGGGTGCAACGTGCTAAGACGCTACATATACAGTAGATTACATTCAATGTACCATTAGATTGAATTCAATGCACCATCATCATGTTATATTATCATGTGTTTTTAAATATTAATGCATATGTGTTTTCCTTGCATATTTTAAATATTGATTGAATGTGCTTATTATAAAAGTATTAACGAAGCATGCACATGAAAGGGAACCAACTTGAGATACGGCAGAAATTCATGGGCATGAATATAAATTCATGGCCATGAATTTTTTCTGGTTTTATATTATGTTTATTATACATGTAAAATCTGAAATTTCGGTGAACTTCTATATTAAGATATATCATTATCTTGATATTAATGCGTATTACCCTCTCTTTTTAGTAATCAAAATGTCGAATCTTACAAAGCTTGAATTCAACGCACTTCATGTCCCCGGAAAAAATTATTTGACATGGATTCTTAATGTTGAAATCCATATTGGTGCAATGAGCGTCGGTGACACTATAAAAGAGGGAAATAAAATCTCCGAACAAGAAAAGGCAAAAGCCATGATATTTCTTCGCCACAGCCTTGATGAAGGATTAAAAACTGAATATTTGACTATTAAAGATCCATTAACACTTTGGAAGGATCTCAAAGAAAGATATGACCACCAAAAAATGGTGATACTTCCTAAAGCTCGTTATGATTGGCTACACTTGCGATTACAAGATTATAAAAGTATGAGTGAGTATAACTCTGCCATGTTTAAGATTACATCTCAATTATGTAGCGAGAATATCATTGATAAAGATATGTTGGAAAAAATATATTCCACTTTCCATGCAAATAAAATGCTCTTGCAGCAACAATATCGTGAACGTGGATTCACAAAATATTCTGAGCTGATTTCTTTTTTGCTTCTTGTTGAACAAAACAATGAACTTTTGCTGAAAAATCATCAAACACGTCCAACTGGCTCAACACCATTCCCTGAAGTGAATGTAGTGACTAATAATGAATATAGAGATAATAAAACAGTTGGGCATGGACGTGGGTATGGACGTGGACGTGGGCGTAGACGTACCTGTGGTCATGATTTTGTGCATGGTAGAGGCCGTAATCAACAAAATCCCCCCAACTTTAAAAGAAAGCCTTACTACCAGAAACGGACAATAAATGAGGAAAAATTTGAGGGAAGTACGATGGCTAAAAGGGGTGAAAGTACTTATAGTCGATGTAGAATGAAAGGTCACTAGAGAAGTACATGTCGTACCTCTAAGCACTTTGCTGACCTATATCCTTTGGGGATTGCCCATCTTGAAGCACATCTTGGAAGTGATGATCTAGTTGATCCTTCGGCCTTTACTCACATGGAAGTTGGTGATTTCTTTGAAGATGTTAATATGAATATGCCTAAATTTGGTGGTGATGAGCCTAAGAATAACTAAACAAGGCCTTACATTGACTTTCGAACTATGATAATCATCCTTATCAGTTGCTTATATAATTTTCTTTTCGATGATGAAGTACTTGAGATGTTCTACCTCTACTTCTAATTTTATTTTTTTCGTGAAGAAATATGGCCAGCAGCCTCTCATCATGTGTTATAAAAAAATGAAGAATCTTTTTGTTTGGCGAATAGTGCAATAACACATACAGTTTTGAAAAATAAAGCATATTTTTCGCATCTAACATTAGCCAAAACTAATGTAAATACAATATCGGGTGCATCAGATATAATTGAAGGCTCTGAAAGAGCAAGTATAGTGCTACCCACTGGTACATGTTTATTGATTAAAAATGCAATTTTTTCCACCCGATCGAAAGAAATCTTTTGAGCTTTAAAGATATACGCCACAATGGCTATCATATTGAGACGATAAATGAACGTGATAATGAATATTTATGTATCACGACTATAGCCTCAGGGAGGAAACATGTGATAGAAAAACTCCCATCATATAATTCTGGATTATATTATACTTTCATAAATCCAGTTGAATCACACATGACTATGAATACAAGATCTGTTGACCTGACAAATTTTACTATATGGCATGATCGTTTAGGCCATCCGGGTTCAACAATGATGCGAAAAATTATTGAAAATTCAAATGGATGAGACCAACTTCTTATCATAAATATTCCCCAATATTGTATTGGAGAATATTTTGTGGAATATTTTATCAATGCAATATTTACCAACATTTACATAAATTTTGTGGAATGCAGTATCCCTGTCTCATTATGATCCTCGAACAAATCAATGTGAACTTGAAGTTCAAAAGATTATCCACCTACAAGAAGTCACAAATAAATTGCCTGATGCATTTTCTGATGTCAAGAATGTGACAAAGTCACATATACCAGCTGTTATTGTTCTTTATAAAATTATACTTCCTGAAAAAGATAATAAAATCATGCTAGCAACTGAGTCTAAAGCACGCCAGAAGCGTGGTAGACCTATTGGATCCAAGGATAAAACTCCAAGAAAAATAAGGAAACTTGATAAGAAAGTTGGAACATCAAATGACATTATAAATTTGATCACTGAAGAGATGTCTTCCAAGGATGATCAAACACCTGAAATTGTTGATAATGAAGAGATCTCGATAAATTATGTCATTTCAGGAAAGAGGTGGAACATATAAAGAAATTGTCATGTATGATATATTTGCATGTGTAGCTGCACTTGATATTTCTGAGGAAATCGAGGATCATGATCCTAGATCGATCTATGAATATAAAAGAAGAAATGATTGGCCAAAGTGGAAAGAAGCTATTGAAGCAGAATTGAAATAACTTGAAAAATGCCAAGTTTTTGGACCTATTGTCCAAAAACCTGCAGGTGTAAAACTCGTTAGATATAGATGGGTATTTGTGCGTAAAAGAAATGAGAAACATGAAATTGTGAGATACAAGGCACGCCTTGTTGCTCAAGGCTTCTCACAAAGACCGGGAATCGATTACGAAGAAACTTATTCCCCGGTAAAGGATGCAACAACATTCAGATTTTTTATAAGTTTATCAATTCTAGATGGGCTCCGAATGAATTTAATGGATGTTGTGACTGCCTACTTGTATGGGTCACTCGATAGTGACATTTACATGAAGATCCCTGATGGAATAAAAATGCCTGAAGCATATAGTTCAAGACCCCGAGAAATTTACTCAATTAAATTACAAAGATCATTATACAGATTGAAACAATCGGGTCATATGTGGTACAATCGTCTCAGTGAATATCTTTTGAAAGATGGATATACTAATAATGTAATATTTCCATGTATTTTTATTAAAAAGACAAAATTAGGGTTTACTATCATTGCAGTATATGTTGGTGATTTAAACATCATTAGAACTCCAGATGAACTCCATGAGACGATTGGATATTTGAAAAGAGAGTTTGAAATGAAGAATTTGGGTAAAACAAAACTTTGTCTTGGTTTTCAAGTTGAACATTTATCTAAGAAATCTTTGTCCACCAATCTTTATATATTGAAAAGATTCTTAAACAGTTTATTATGGATAAGGCATATCCTGTGTGTAAACCATGATTGTACGATCATTAGAAAAGAATAAGGATCCGTTCCGCCCAAGAGAAAAGGGAGAAGAAATTCTCGGTCCCGAAGTACTATATCTAAGTAAACTAAAACATGTTTTATTATACATGTTTTGACATAATTATAAATTAAGAGCGTGTTAATCTTAAAGTTTCAAAATGATAATTTTTTCCAATCTCGACTAACCTATTTTATACAGTTCTAACTAATTTTGCAGGCGGAAAGTGATAGGGAATCAAAAATTGAATAAATTAAGTGGAGATTTTCTTTTGCTATGAATTTAATTGTTGCATGCAATTTTTAACGAGGCATCATCACTTGCAAGGAATGATGATTAAAGGAATTCAGAAGATTTCTTTACAAAGGCATTTCCTACCACTCCATTCGAGAAATTAGTACACATAATCGGGATGTGCAGACTTCGAGATCTATGTTCATATTCATAGTCATGTCAAAATGAGGTGGAGATATAATACGCTCATTATTACACGTGCTTAACACATGTACTCTTTTTCCTTCACTAGGGTTTTTCCCACAGGGTTTTTCCTAATAAGGTTTTAACGAGGCATGGTGTTCTTATAAGTCATCTAAGGGGGAGTGTTATGTATTAATAGACGACTCTTAGTCTTTCATATGGTTATCTTAATTACTAGTAACCTTTGGCTCTCCATTTTCCTTGTAACATCCATTCTACTAGCCTATATAAGCCTTACTTGTACTTTGTTTATGATATATAATAACAAGATGATCTCTTTCATTATTATCTAGTTCTCTCTCATCATCATTATAGTTATATGAGACCATTTAGCTAAAAATTTACATGATGATGATAGTTAAGAGCTAAAATTTTACAATAACAGTTAGGGCTTAGCATTCGATCGATTCGGTCCAAAACCAGACCGAACCGAATAGACCGAAAAATTGAAATATTATTTTTTCTTGTACCGAACTGAACCGAAATAGTGTTATGGACCATACCAAAATGAACTGAAATTATTCGGTTCGGTCCAATTTTGAACAACGGACAAAATCGTTTTTGAATATTTTTATAATAAATTAAATCAAGAATTTTAAAATCTAAATGATCATTAAAGTAATAAGTTATAGAGAGTGTATAAATACAATTATAAATTATGATTATTATTTCAAAGATATATGTAAATGTATATAATATAAAAATTATAGTATTTATGATTTGGTTTATACGGTTTATTCGGTCCAGACCGATTTTTTTTGCGATATAATCAAACTGAATATATATATATATATAATGGAGATCACTTTTTTTGGAGACCACTTGTGTTCTGCAAGTTAAATATTGCATAAAAACATTGTAAAACATATTATTTTGTGAATCATGCTCTACAAAGATCCTTATTTTATTCAAAATCTTGAATAACATATATGTACTGCATATAAAACATTACAAAAATACTTTATTCTGCAAAACATGTTAAGTTTGCAGAACATTTGTTCAGTTTGCAGAACATACACATTCTACTTATTAAAGTTACATGATCTTCAATAATTTTAATGAATTAGTGATACTCGTAGAATATACTTCACAAAATAATATATTTTATAATGTTTTGATTGCAGAACATACATGGTCTCCAAGGTCTCCGATGAAAAAATGGTCTCTATAGAATTTTTCTCTCTATATATATATATTTCGATATATTCGGTCCAGACCGAATTTTTGAAAAAAAATCAGGATCAAACCGAATTGACACAACATGGTTCAGTTTTTTCGGTTTCGGTTCCGTTTTTTCTCGTCGCTAATAACAATGGTAACCAAATATTTTCCCCAAATTTTTTCTCAAATACTGATGTGTCAAGTAGGTAATTACTAAATTTCCTAATAATAATATGAACGACGCGTGTATGCATATACGCCTCCAGATCAAAACTTGACACGTGTATGTTATGTCATGTCATTTCGGATACCTATCATTACTCTTTTAATATTATATATAGATTTTACATTTTACGGTTTATAAACTTAATTTAGTAAGCCGTTGTTAGTTGATAAAGTTAAATATAATTTATACGCCTATTAACTACTGCATGTTCGTACTTTCCAAATTTTAATGGTCCCAACTCTTGATGGCCGATTTTCCCCCCAAATTTAACGTTTAACACCATATCGAAAATTTAAAATGAAACTAATTAAACAAAGTTTGACATTTTTTAATTAGTAGAAAGGTATCCCACATCTAGCCAATTATTATTTTTTGAGATTCTTTTATAAGTTTTTAATTTTTGTTATTAATTTGGTATATTTTTTATTCTGTATAATAATTCTAAAGATAAAAAATATAAAAAAAGGTTATGTTATATGAAAATTTTCGTTTTTATACTGCTCTTAAAGTAATCCATAAAAATGATTTGGACACAAATAAATTTCACAAAAATAATTTCTAAAAATTTTAGGCACAAATAAAATATCACAGAATATGTGTAACTAGTTCCAGTACATGTGTGAAATATAGACACACAAAAAGTACATATTGGAGGGCACTATTCCCCTAACCTCAACCCTAAAAACTTTACCAACTCCTCTTTATATACCCACCCCCTTTCTCATTTTTTCCCTCCTCTCTCTCCTCATCTCTCTCTCCAACTCTCTATCAAACATATATAAAAATCCAATCTTTATCACTTTTTAAGCCAAGAAACACAGAGTAATAATGGGAAAGTACATGAGAAAAGCCAAAGTAACAAGTGACATAGCTGTGATGGAGCTCTCGCAATCATCTCTTGGTGTTAAAACCCGTGCAAAAACCCTTGCTTTACAGAAACTTGAAGCTGCTAATTCAATTCAAGACTCTTCTTGTTATCTTCAATTGAGAAATAGGAGGCTTGAGAAGACTAATGATGCTGTAAAGACTCTAAAATCTGGTGCAAAAGAGAGTTTTAAACAAAACCCAGATGGGAATTTGAAAGATTTGGAGGGAAAATCAAGAAGGTTGAATTCGGGTCATGTCGGGTCGGAGTCGGGTCGGGATGAAAAGGGGTGTGAGAATGGGAGAAATGAGGATGCGGGGTGTTTTGATTTGGGTGTGGAAGCTTCTTTTGGGGAGAATAATTTGGAGTTTGATGCTAGAGAAAGGTATAATTTTTTCAATTTTGCTTGATTATATTTTTATGTATATATGTATATGCTAGTGTATGCATGTCATGTTTTTGTTTGGTTTTTGCTTTATGTAAATATGTGTTAACAAAATTTGATTTTTTGGTGTTTTGGTTTTTCATAAAAATGATTTTTTTTTAAGTTTTTGTAAGTTAAAGATTTGATGTTTATGAATTTAAGGGGTTTGGTTGTTTGTTTAAATGGTAGTTAAAATGATTTTGCTTTCAATATTTTTATCAAATTTGAGGGGTTTGGTTTTTTGATTTTATATGTTTGAATTTGTAAGTTTAAGATTTGGTTTTGTGGATTTGATACATGATTTTGGGGGTTTTGGTGGTTTTTTTTGAAGAAGTGTTCTTTAGGAGGATATTGATTCCTTATTGGAGAAAGAGTTGTTTTTTGTTTCGCTTTTGCATAGGTATTGTAGGGTGGTAGGTACCACTTAACTAATTAACTTACACCAGAGGGAAAAGAAAGGGTTGTTGTTGCATGTATATAAAATTAACAAATATTTTAACTCTTTTTGGTTATGGTACTGGCTTCTTTCATTCAGTGTTTCACCTGTTAAGTAGTGCAGTTGAACTTATGAAAAAATAGAATAAAATAAAGTAGTGCAGTTGAAGAAGATTTTTTGGTGTCATATTTTTAGATTTTTTTCCCTGTGATTCCACCATACCTTCTTTTTATTTAGTTCTATTATAATTTGCTTTTGCATGGGTACATGGTTTAGCGTAGCTCCTTGAGCTGCATATTGTCTTCTGTGACATTTCCGCGGGATTCTTATCATTTACAAAATGCTATTGTGAGATAGATTCCTCCACTTAACGCACTCAACGAACACTCACATTCAGAGTTAGTATTGCAATTTGCAACTATTTAAGTACTAGGGATTTTTCCTTCCTAAAAAATCAAATGAATGGCATTAAGTTTGAGTTGTAAATTAAGGTATAAAAGTCAAATTACTGAAGTGGATTGAGAGCACATGGGATCTCTGAACATTCTTAAGTTTACTAAGATACTGAACTTGAAGGGCTTGAAATGTTTGATAATTTTCACGTTTTCAAATTTTGTGGTATGCTGTGCGAGAAACTTAAAAGCATAGCAGTTGTGATTAATAATCTTGGTATTGGACCACTCTTAGTCCCACATGGTATCTTCAATACTTTCTACATCAAGCAAACTCGATCCTGAGTTCACTTTAATACCTTGGTGTAAATTTGGATGCCGTATGTAACGAAATCAATGTCAATATAGGTTCAGATAGTAACTACTTTTTTATTGCAATCCATTCATAATGATTTTATTGCTTGAATCAGGAGAATCCAAAGTTTTCTTTTCTATAGTTTTGAGTGCATACAACAGAGAAATAGAAATTCCTTTCTTATTATTTAAATCTTGGATTTACTGAAATATTTATAATTGGAAAGCCTTGAAAAGCTTTCTTCTCTGTGATTGGACATGCAGCTATTAATTTGCTGCCTCATTTGTGGTTTGCAATTATGTATCATATGAGTGGGGCCCTTTGTGGTGAACTACAAGTAACAATAATTGCAGTTTCTTAACAATTGCAGTGCATTTTCTATAGTCTTTACTTGTATTATGCTCCTTATGAAAATGTAGTATTTGTGGGACATAAGATATAAAAGAATAATGGAGTATACTATGTTTCTAGTGCTGAAATTACTTGTAAGATCGGTTATATCAATGAGTATTTGCATATTGCAACAGGAGCACCAGGGAAAGCACACCTTGTAGCTTGATAAGGGGTTCAGACAGTATTACAAATCCTGGTTCTAGTACGAAGCCGAGAAGTTTAGCTGCATCTGATCGAGAAACTCGTAATTCCATGCAACAAGATATTCCAACTACTCATGAGATTGAAGAGTTCTTTGCCTTGGCCGAGCAGCAACAACAGAAACGTTTTACTGAGAAGTACATTATAATCTCTATGTTATAGCAAATTACTAATTTCATTTGTACCTGCTGTTAATTACATCAAGTTTATTATCATATATTGTATAATTAATCAGTATTTTTTTTCAGGTACAACTTCGATGTTGTGAATGATATACCCCTCCCAGGGCGGTACCAGTGGGTGAGGATTTACCCCTAAGCAGGACAGGTGACATATATTGCTGCTAAATGACTTAGAGCTTAGAGCTAGGAGTAGTGGTTGCTTAGTTTGTATCATCTTTAAGAACCTTATGTAAAAAGGAAAACAAGGGCATTGAAATGTGTAACTTAGTTATCTTAGACTTATCAGGCCCAAAAGGGTGACACTAACCTATTTGGAAGCAGATGTGAAAAGTATAATATAGCTTTAGGTTTTGGTGGTCCAACCATTGTAACTTACAAATGCTCATAAAGGAGTCACCTGGTTATTTCATCAAAGAATCTGTGTAACAATTACCCTTTATCTTTTGCATTTAAATTTGTACTATTATCTCCTGGGATATGTTTTTTTAGCAAGATTATGATCTGGAGTTTGTATAATCTTTGATCTTGCCATACTTAATTCTTGGGTATGATCTCAGGTATTGAAAGTAATGAAGTCTATTTAGTGGAATGAATAATAAACAGACTGCTGCTTTAGTTTCAAATCCATGCAAAGATACTTTTACACCATTATTGGCTTCATACCAAATTTGTTGATGACAGGATTTTGATAGTAGAGGCCTTGTTCATGTGGGTTTAGATATTTTTATCACAAGTTCAAACCTCTGGCGATCTTTCCTTGTTAATTCCCTGTCTCAATCTCTCTTTATAAATTGTCTGTCTCCATCTTGCTTAAAAGCTAAGCAGTTACAAAGAACTAAAGAAGTGTGCAAGTGGCCCTTGTTTGTTTTTCAAAATCTGGTGCAAAGGTAGTGTTAGTTCCTCTGTGGTGGGGTTTGGCTCGGAAAAAATTGGCATATTATTGAGGGTTTTCAGGTTCTGAAACATTTCAGAAGCTGTAATCTCAGTGGTGGTCATGGGTTTTATTAGACCTTGTATGTAGGTTTTATTATTGTGACAATTGTTTTGTCACTTTGCTAGACTTCTTATGGTTGATAGTAAAGCTGCTGAGTAGGGGCAGAAATATCAAGAAAAGGTATTTAATGCAGGTAGATGAATATTGAAAGCTAAGGAGTCTGTTTTTTGTGTGATTAAATTGTTGCCTATTGAAGGTGTAACATTGTTGTACTAGTTTGCAGTGTGTGCATCAAATTTTGTAACTGTTATACCTTGTGTGCACCTAGATTTGATGATGTACATTTTTCAGCCTACATGGCATTATACATTGTACATGTATACAAACTCTTTTCAGACTCACTAGGTTATGATCTGGTTGTGAATTTTTCCTGTTCTGTATACAATTGAACTTAACACAAAACATATACTTGTGTGTGTGTGTGTGTGTTTGTATTCCAAGATAGAAACTACTGCCACATTGGACTTCTATAACTCACAGGGAATGGTCAGTACAGTAGCTGTATGTGTAAAAATTCCAAGATAAGATTGAAATCACTGCCATATTGGAGTTTATATAATTCATGTGATATGCTCACGGACGGCAGTTGTGCATGGAGTAATTTCATATAATCTCACATTTATCCGTTAATGAACAATGGAGATTATCGTGATGTATTGTTGTAAAAGTTAGTCAACGTGGAAGAGTATTCTCAGGAGTACTGGAAAATCGGAGAAGAATTGAATCGATTTTAATGAGCAACTAGAATGAATAGTCTTGAAGAAAGTATTCAAAAATCTGAGACCAAATGAATCGGTTTTAATATAAGCGTTTGAGAATTTGGACTATGCGAGTTTCAACAAAACAACTACCGAAAATATGCCATCCATAGTGAGGCAACTCGAAATTAGTCCCTGTGTAATAAACAGGATCCTAAAATGTGTATATTAATTTCTTATGTCCTGCAAGTCTGTAGCTATGATACCTCATAAAAGATGTTATAAAGAAGAAACCGACCACCTTGCTATCCTGTGATATACGTCATTCATACTGCTACATTAATCTATAATAAAACAGTCAAAGTCACAACCCACCGCCCAACAACTGGTTATTTGCAGCAGAGAGCCTTTGAATTCAATACTTCATTATTAGGACCTCTCAAAATCTTTAGCCTCTGAAACCAGTTTTGAAAGAGTGCTAGTACTAGGTTTTGATTCCTCTGCTAAATTTTGAGGACTAACTTCTGAAAAAAGGGAAACAATCTTAATAATCATACACATGTAATAAGTCCACAACGACCAGTAGTTATGTTCAACTTTTCGCATTTATTTTGCGCAATATTCTTGGTTATATTGCATTGCCTTGCAAAAAGTTGGCTACAATACAACCATCCCTAGCTATTGACGTGAACTCAGATGTATATGACTGGTTAATCATTTTTGCAGAATATTACACATTAAAACTGGATGAAATTTACTTTGTTTATGAAGAAATTCTGGTAGAAAAGCAGAGATTGTGCTGGACAATACATGTATCTGAAATCTGTCAATCAAGTTAATTGGCATTTCTTTCCCTTGTGAATATGCTCTGTGCTTCTCTTGTGAATGTCTCCCTTTCCCAATGTAATTTGGTTACATATGTTTTGACAGGCATCTTGGCTGGCAATTGTCCCTGTTTTTTTTTACATTCCAGGGCCATAATCATATCAATTTTGGCTTTTCTACATATTTGAATGTCACTTTTAGTATAACTATGAACTTCATTCTCTGCCCAATCATCACCATTTAAGACGTTTTTTTTACAAATTTCTGGATTCCAAACTGCTGTCCCTTTCCAGGTTAATGAAAAAAACAAGATATATAATATCAACTAGTACTTCATAACCTACTTATGGTAAGACTCCTTCCTCTTCCCTACTGGAGGTCATAGGTTCAAATGTTCACATTCTTTCCCCATTATTCTAATTTAATGTGTTGAAGATGTGTAACATTGCAAAACCAAAAACAAAAGAATCTTTGATGGCTTATAACTAGAAGCTGTATTCATAGTGAAGCAGATCAAAGAAATATTCTTTAACTTGGCCGAAAACCAAAATTCCTAAATAAACACTATTTTTTGCCAGATTACAAGTCACACGATGGGAAAACCATAACTTGTGAACTACAAAAAAAATCCATAATTAAGTCATGGCCTTAAGTGGTACTATTAAGTTGGGTTTCCATGCAGGTGCCCAGGAAGTGTGTGAATAATGATCATCTCTGGACGCCTAGATTCTCTCCAAATTTTAAAGTTTCTGTTGCCTTGATGTTTACCAATTAACACTTGCATGTAACCAAATCTGAATTCTTTTGTACAGAATATGGCCCGGATAAGAGCACTGGTCATGTCAAGCCATCTACAGAAGGGGATATAAGATGTCAAACCCAGAAAAAACCTGGAAAAAAATGGCATTAAGAAGTTTACTTACGCCATAATATGAAGGGATCCTCAACATCTGTTCAAAGGAGCCAGAATTTACGTCGTAGCTAGTTTTGTTTCTGACATTTCAACTTCATAGGAACTAGTATCTGAAAGATTCTGTGTCTCTAGTTTCATCTGATTAAGCTTGTTTAGTCTTACAGCTCGCAGCTCATATCTGATTAATTGTCAGAAAAAGATACCATAAATAATGAACCCGAGTTTAATAATAATATGAGGGTAAAGATCTAAAGCATGAATTAATATCGCATGCAGCTGAGCAGATCATAGTTCCGTTATATGATACAAATGGAAATGAAATTAAACTGTACATGTAACACAACTAAATTTAAGCACGCTCACATAATGTAACCAAATTACTCTCATGTTGCACTTCTGGCCACCATTTATGAGATATATCATGTTCATACACCTCAGCCATAGCACACTATGAGATGTAGGTTTAAAGTGTGGGCTTAAGTCAATTGAGCATTAAATCTATTGAGTGTGTATCTGTGAAAGAATATCCTGTAAATTACTCCAGAGATAAAGTTAGCCACGGTTCCTCCGGAATCATCCAGATGTAATGTTTAACGTTCTTGGTGAACAATGTGACAATTCAAATATTTTCAGTCAACTTCCGATAATTTGAAACAAGTTTCTAAACGGAAATATGAAAGTACACACACAATCAAAGTTGACCCTGGAAACTTTAGAAAGGTGGACTGCTTCATCTAGCGCATATTATATGCAATCTAATCCATTTACAAGTTGCAATAATTCACCGGTAACTAAACAAAAGAAACCAATCAAAGTCAAGATGAACCAATTTTACTTACAAAAAACTTTGGCCTCATTTTTGCTGATCTTTTCAGCTTATATATCGGCAATATTTAGCAATCTAAGATTCACCTACAACAGGAATTAATTTCATAGATATTAATAACATCCACGCCCTTCGAAATCTATTCAGGGGGAGAAAAAAGAATCAGTTTTCAAAGATCAATACAAGTGTCCGTGATATAGGTCTGTATGTGTAGGTGCCACCACCCAAAAGTGTTCAGATTTCCAGGCGAAATTCATGTTAAACAGTAAATAGGAATACCCCATAAATAGGTTTATATAGTCTCAAAAATAAAGCAACAATGAGAAATACAGCACTCATCAAGGATGACTAAAATGATAGCTTCCAAACATCAGAGCAAATAAAGGACTTACTCAGCCAAATTGTTCTTAGCTAGTGTAAAGTATATTCTCCAAAAGTCTCGCTCTTTTAAGTAGCGTGGACAAAGTTGGAATCTAAGTTGTGACAGTTCCTGAAAGGACAGAGTTCACTGCATAAGTTTCTTCAAATATAGTAAAGCAAGCTTAGACAGAGACAAGATCTTAAAGCCTAAATGCGGAAGCTAAGAACAGCCAACAAACTAATGTCAAGATTTAGGAATATTTGTTTGCCAAATTGACTAAAATTATGTGTCCCAAATACAAAAGTTATCAAATCTGAAGCGACATAAAGATTCAATCAGAATTACAATAGACACTTGAAGAATGCGGAATGATGTCACCCCTAGACAGCTAAAGCTGATTATAGAACTGCACATGCAACAATTTAGTCCACAACACCAACTTAATATGTGTAATTACCCCTCTGATACGAAGGGATTAACAAAATGAAACATTAACTACAAGTGTATAATGTACAACCATTGGAGGAGTACATAATACTGACATTGGAGAGTATAAGAAAATGCCACTGGAAGAGTATAAATCATGAGAATAAAAAAACTTAAAGAATCCTTAAGCACGGTTTACTAAAGAAGAAATAATGAATGAAGAGTCTTAAGTCTCATACACTCAACTTATAGTATTTTAGCTATTCTTTCTCATCTGAAGTGGTTACTCAGATCAAGAGCACATCCCAGTCCAACCATAACTGATATGTATAATCACTACAGAAGCAACCGAACTTTATTCCAACATCAGAACAAAAATTTGTTGACATACTTGTCTATACCTACCGTTACATTACTTTCCTTCTAACCAAATGAAGTGTATGGTTCACAGATTTAAAGAGCACCAATGCAAGAAAATATAAAGCCGCAAACTTCATAATGGCACTTACAACCAAAAAAAACATAAATTCACTAAAATCCCATTGCTGAGCCAATAATTCCTCACAGGCAGCAAGACAAGACAAGATAAATACAATCATCTTGTACACTAAAACACTGTCCTCACTACAATCATCTTTAAGACTAAAACTACATAAAGATTGAATTTCAATTAATGGACAGAAAAAGCATAATTATAGGATGGCACAAACAACATTACATAAATACCGTCAATAAATATATATAGCTGCCCCTCTAATACGTAAGGAAAAAAGAGAGGAAACGAAACATTAATTAGAAAAAAGAGAACCATTGAAAGGGCATGCATCATGACTTGATGAGAACTTAAACAATTTGATAATCCTTAATCATGATATAATAAAAATGTCAAAGAAGACTGATATAAAGTTCAACACAAATTCATCTGCATTAATATACTAGTTTTCAGTACTTAAGGGGAAAAAATGAACACTTTGAAACCACAGGGGCAGATGGGTATATTGGTGTAAACCTTGAGGTTCAAAAGGTCATTAAGAGCATAAGATATTAACACTGTTTTTGGTAGAACTGAATAACATAGTGAAAATAGTACGGAATAATACAAAAATTAAACTTCTAATCTCACCAGTGACCAATATAGAGACGAATGCTCATTCACATATCCTACTCCTATTCTTCACAAACTTTATCATGGAATATTTGCACAATCTATCTTCTATCTTGAATTCTAATAGAGCACCAACACCAATGCAGGAAAATACAAAGCCACAAACTTTAAATATCAATTATAGTAAATAACATTAATTTCATTGAACTGCACACAAAAAGAGAGATTAATTTAAAACTCAAACAAAAACCTTGGCTTTGGAGAGAACAAGAATAGCGTGCTGCTGTTGCCATTCAGACAAATCGTTGCGTACTTTCCCCAAAGCTTTTGAATCATCATCAACATCACCATCACCACAATTAGCTCCTCCCTCTTCATCTAAAAACTAAAAACTAGTTAAAAACTAGTAACAAAATAAAATCACAACTATACATACAAACTCATCAATAAACACCCTTAACACAAAAACAAACAAGAATATCAATACACACATAAACATAAAATATAAATCATATACCTAATTGAAAATTAACACTACTAAACACCCAAAAGCATATAAAGAAGCAATATTGTATGTAAATATAGAAAAATTAAGAACCTTGAAGAGGGTAGTTTCTGAAAGTATCAAGAGTGAAGGAGCTGATAAGATGAATTAAATCATCATTTACACCATAAATATCTTGATTTTCTTGAGGAATTGAATGATGGGTAGTTTTATTTTGAGAAAAAGATTCCATCTTTATGGGTACTGAAAGACTTTTACGAACCCATGAATACATGTTCTCCCTGTCTCTGCAGATCCAAGAATGGTGGTGGAGAGAGAGAGAGGTTTGGGGATTGGGTTTGGGTCGGAAATTGGATGAATTTGGCATTGGGCTAATTCTGAGTATAAGGCCCAAATGAGAAAGAGTGCCTGTATGATGAAAAAATATGTCGAGAGAAGGATTCGAACCTACGCCCTTTCGGACTCGGACAGACTTCAGGCGCCTTGACCACTCGGCCATCTCGACATATATTTGAATTATTATATCATGTTATCTTAGTATAAAAAAATAGAAAATTTTCGATTACATGTATACACCGATATTTTAATTTATTTTTATTTTTGAAATAAAAATATATATCAAATTTGTATTCATAATAAAAAAAAATCATTAATAAATCTGGAGACCGGTGAAATTTAAATTACTTAACCCATACTTTGTTTATTTCCTTTGAAAATTGGGGGAGGCTAAGCACGGTGATTCAAGTAGAAGGGGGCAATGGATGAGCAGACCAGATGTTATGGTAGGCCGGTCATGCATGATTTAGTTAGCAGTAGCGTTGATAAGAAATTGTGGTTGTGGGTCATGTTTGGATAGTGAGACCCCATATATGTAACGTGCAGCTTCTAACTTGTAAATTTAACTCCACAGCCAGTCAAGCAAGGCGCAACCCATATGAATATTCCTTTGTAGTTTGTACATATGACACCCATATGTACATAAACATGCAATGTGATTATTCCATATTATCATTGTCTTTTTTACTGTTGCTCAACAAATCATTCCGCTCTCCGCATGCTATATTGCTAGTAGTATTTACCCAGTTGAGTGATCATGGCTAGTCGGTGGACAATATTCACAAGAGCATGCGCATGCATTAGTCAATAGTCATTACAATCTTCACAACTTCTCGTAATTAGCATGTTTGTGAGAGTTTTTCATGTAAGAAACTCCAAAATCATAGTAAACAAACACTTGAACATTACAAAACAACCTAAATGTCATGACTTGTGCTTTCATGACTTAGCTTCTTCCTCCATCCTCACCATCACCATTCACCATTTGCCTATATCTCTAGAGCCGTGTCCCAGGGTGTTCCAAGTGTTCCACGGAACACGACCCTAAAATTTGAGGGACATATTTTCAAGATGCAAGTGTATATACATATATTTTATTTGTTTGAAAAAATAAAAACAAGTATACATTTCTTTATCTAATAAAAAAATATACAAATACAAGAAAGGTTAAAAATAATTATGAATTATTATCTAGAATAAAATTATAAAAAAAATAAGAGAATTTACCAAAAATACTAATTTTTCTAAGTTTTTTGGCGATTTTACTATTTTCTGATTTTTTTGCAAAAATACGGAATCAACCAAAATCAACCAACTAGTTGAATAAAAGTTTTTTGGTTGATTTGAAATTACATGTAGTTGATTCGGTTGCTAAAAAACCGCATTTTTGCAAATTAAAAAGTAATTTTGCAAAAAAAAATTTAGACTCGGGTATTTTTCAAAAAAACCCTAAAAATAATCCTAAATATTAAATAAGTAACAAAAAAGTTAGGAAAATATTACTAGAAGAGTAAAAATATTATTTTTTTTTATAAGTATTATAAACTACTTGTGTTGATAATAAAATACTGGAATGGTAGTTTTTCTTAAACAACTTGTACATTATATCATTTTCTAAATAATATAGTTTTTAGGTAATTAGTTTATTTTAAATTATAGTAATATTCACATATTAAATAAAAATTTAATTTAAAATATTAATTAATTATTTAATTAATTAATGTTTATATATAGACTTAAATAAATTTACATATGAATTATGTTTTAGGTGATTATCTTATTGTTTATAATTACTTTATCTTATTGTTATGTACTTGTAATATCTTTTAATTTTAAGTTTAATTATAATTATGTTAAAAATATAAATTTTGATTAATTATTATTGTTGTATTATTTGCTAGTATTTATTTTTGATAAATAAAATTGGGGGCACATTTTTTTAGTTTTGCACAGGCACATGAAATCTCAAGTACGGGCTCTTTATATATCTTGCATACAAATAAAATTAAATGTAGTTTGTATATATACATATTGACATCCCAATATAAGTCTTTTTCGAAATAATATAGACACTCATTTTCTGAGGTCCTACAGTAGTGCATGCATGTCTTGGAGGTAATTGAGAAAGGAACCATATAGATAGTAAGCAGATTTTGACTTGAATGTTAATTTAGTTTTGTTCTCATTTGCATATATAAGAACAGATGAATGCTAGCTGTGGTGAGTAGTGGAAGTGCTAATAATGCATATCAAAGGCCATGATTGCAAAGTTTTCATTTCACAGGGTGAGACCCAATGGGACCTAATGCAACTATTGATACAATATGACCCCCTCCATTTGTGGGGAAGCAATCATATACTATTTTAAATCTACATTACAAATCACTATATATAAATTTCCACCCTCTAGATCTCTTTAGGCTTCTCATTAATTTCTGCTTTTACTTCTCTTTTACTTCGCATGCTTGCTGTCTCATTGTTGTTTCCTATCAGTCATTGCAATGACATGAACGGAATATTTCTTTTACTGAATTTTAACTAAAAATCGTGATTAGTCGTGAGAATAGGTTAGACTCCTTGGTAGAAGTACACTGGCACAGTGGCACTAAAATTACTCTCAAAACTGAAGAGCAAGTAAATATTCAATTTTCCTAAATGATGCATACCTCTATGCTCCAGTTCTTTGATTATATATTTAACCAACTAACCATACTTGTAATTAAAGAAACAGCACTCTGAATAGTGAGGTATGTTTATTGTGTTGCCCTACACACATTAACAGATAAGTTATATTTATTAGGTTTGTTGATGAGACAGACAATCTTTATCAACAGACAATGTTTTACAGTCATGGATTTCACTATTCACACCTTAAACATTTTAATTCCTTCTATTATCATGTTTGAACCTTTGAATTCTTCCTTGTTTATCTTGTCACAATCTTTAAATAGCATATCCTAAGAAAGATTGAACAGAATGATCTCACAATTATTACAACCGTAATCCTGTTTACATGAACTGGCCCTTAAAGTCATTCTTGAGTATATATATTTTTATTATAATGATCACTGACATGAATTTTAATACTCACGCATGCATGCCTCGGCTGAAACTTGAACTCTCGACTTCTTGTCGATACCAAGACCAGAAGGTTACATGTTAGCCAAAGTTTTTCATATTTCTATTTTTCATTGTGCAATTTATAACCTTCCTTTCTACAAGAGAGTGTGATACAGGGGATCTACACAAGCATGCCCAAAATGTTATAATTATTTGTTTGAGGAGACTAGACAAGTGGTAAAAAATGTCACCCCTTTAGCTTTACTTTTAGCAAGAACTTTTGACATTTTTATTCAAACAAGTTAAAATCCCACTCCTTTGTTTACGCCTATTGACTTGCTCAGATTTATCTATACATGACTGTAGAGACAATTCAGCTATATATATAATGTATGAGAATTTAAAAGTTATAACCATGTCCCACCTCACAGGCCCTTTGCTTTGGACTGTTGCATTCTATGATTTGCAAACCACTTATTTGACAAAAATGGCCAAAAATTTGTACCAACAGAAACATCTTCAACTGTGTCTTTGTACTACTACTCTTTACTCACTTCTCTTAACCACATTGTTCTGTTTTTCTATCTACAAAATACCCTTATTTCTATTTTGGTTTTCTTGTATCAGCTGTTCATGGACAAGCACCAGAACCAGCACCAGCAGCAGTTGTCTTTGGCTAAGTGTTCTCGGCAGCAACAGCGATACAGCGAATGGTTTGTTTGTCTTTTGTTTGCGGAATTATATTATTACAGTCCAGTTCAATGATAGATCTTATGTTTGATTAAGTATTGGTTTGTTTAAGTGTTGATATTTCTTAGTTATGATTGGTTTTATGTGATGTTTGCTGAAGTACTTGTCATATTAGGCTATGTTTGTCCTTGCATATAAAGGTGAAGTGATGTTAGTTCTGTGCAATTGTTTATGAATATAGTTGTTTGTTTGTTTTTTGTGTTTGAACTGATGAAAAAAGATGCAGTGTTTTTTAGCGTATTGATAAAAAATCATCTGAAAAATTAGGAATATTGTTTTTTCAATTAGATATATAGGAAGGCAACGGTTGAATTTCATTTCTGCTGCAAAAATTCAAGTATATGGCTCACTGAAAATGTGTACATTAAACCAGTCTTGAAAAAATAACTACGAAGAACTTAGTTGTATACATGTTATGACCATTACAACCCGAAAATTTAAGCAACAAAAGTTGAGCTATACTCAGCCAGGAATATTTTTCTAGGTATCAAATGCTATACTTAGGTGAGGGGTAGCCTTCTAAGACAACTTCCTCTGTTTTTTCCTCTTTAACAAGATCTTTACAGTAATTAAACATTCAAAGCGCATAATTTTGTTTATGACAAGTCATTTTGATTTCAGGATATTCAGGGATGTTCCAAGCGATATAACAATTGAAGTTAATGGAGGTGCATTTGCGTTGCACAAGGTTATCTCCTGCTCGCTATTTTGATATTCTTCATATTGGACATACTTTTATTTCAAATACTGCATCTTCTCAATGATTACCAAGTAGTCCCTCATGTGTCATGGTTATATAAGATCTGTAATGGTTCCTGACTGAAGTTCTCCGATTAGATATCTTACATACTTTCCTGCCGCTTTCCTACAGTCTCACACACTAATTTTGTGCATTGTTTTATGCAGTTTCCTCTAGTGTCTCGTAGTGGGCGGATCCGGAAGTTGGTAGCAGAAAACAGGGATTCAGATATTTCAAAAGTAGAGCTTCTGAGCCTGCCAGGGGGTGCAGAGTCATTTGAGTTAGCTGCCAAATTCTGTTATGGCATTAATTTTGAGATTACACCTGCAAATGTTGCTCAACTTATTTGTGTATCTGATTACCTCGAAATGGTTGAAGGATTTTCAAATAATAATCTTGGTTCCCGTGCTGAAGAATATCTTGAAAGCATTGTCTGCAAAAACCTGGAAATGTGTGTTGAAGTGCTACAACAATGTGAAAGCCTACTTCCTCTTGCTGATGAGCTGAAAATTGTTTGTCGATGCATTGATGCCATAGCATCCAAAACCTGCGTTGAGCAAATTGCTTCAAGCTTCTCTCGCTTGGAGTATAGTAGCTCAGGAAGACTACACATGAACCGCCAAGCTAAATGTGAAGGAGACTGGTGGATTGATGATCTATCTGTTCTCCGGATTGACTTGTATCAGAGAGTCATAGCAGCCATGAAATGTCGTGGAGTGAGGCCAGAAAGTATTGGTGCATCACTCATGAATTATGCACAGAAAGAGTTGACAAAGAAATCCAGCTTTTGGAATTCAAATAACCCTCCAAAAGTTGACCTGGTTACTGGCTCAACTGGACATGAAAGACTTGTTGTTGAGACTATTGTCAGCCTTCTGCCAGCTGAGAAACCTGCTATTCCTATCACCTTTCTTTTTGGGTTACTGCGTAGTGCTGTAATGCTTGATTGCACAGTTGCTTCTAGGCTTGATCTTGAGAGGCGAATTGGCTCCCAATTAGACATAGCTACCCTTGATGATCTTTTAATCCCTTCCTTCCACCATGCTAGTGACACACTCTTTGATGTTGACACTGTTCATAGAATTTTGGTCAGTTTTTCTCAGCAAGATGACAGTGAAGATGAAATGGATGATGGTTCACTTTTCGAATCTGATGGTCCTGATTCACCATCTCAAACTGCATTTGTCAAGGTCTCAAAATTAGTGGACAATTACCTTTCAGAAATTGCACCTGATGCAAATCTCAAGCTAAACAAGTTTATAGCCATTGCAGAAACTTTACCAGCTCATGCACGAACAGTCCACGATGGTTTATACAGAGCTATTGATGTTTACCTCAAAGTACGTATTTTTTTACTTGTCGAATACAGTTATTGTGTTTTCTATTTACCAATATCTAGTTCTGCCATATGAAAATTAGCAAGAATTTCCTGCTAGTGATCTTTAAAATCGTGTCCTTCCACATATTGTGATCTCTAAATTCTTTTGATATAAACTTCATTCTAATCAGTACTTCAATGAAGTAACATTAACATTCATTTAGTCTTTAATAAAATGAAAGTGGTCCAGTTTTAGCTACGAGAGTCACAATCCAACTATGACTTCAGTTTCTAACAAGTGATAAATGCTCATTGCAGGCTCATCAAGGTTTGTCCGATCAAGACAAGAAGAAGCTATGCAAATTGGTCGATTTTCAGAAGCTTTCACAAGAAGCTGGTGCACATGCTGCACAGAACGAACGCCTTCCTCTTCAATCAATGGTCCAAGTGCTTTACTTTGAACAGCTGAGACTTCGTAATGCCTTGTCTTGCTCCTACCCCGAGGATGACCACAAACCAGTACACAATTCATGGCGGATCAGCAGTGGAGCTCTCAGTGCTGCAATGTCTCCGCGAGATAATTATGCATCACTGAGACGAGAAAACCGTGAGCTAAAGCTAGAGCTAGCTCGGTTGCGAATGAGACTTAATGATCTGGAGAAGGATCATGTCTGCATGAAGAGGCACATGGAGAAATCTAATTCTTATAATTTTATGAGTTCCTTCTCGAAAAAGATAAGCAAACTGAACATTTTTGCACATAGTTCTTCAAGAGGATCAAGTTCTCCATCAAAGAACTCGCAAAGAACGAATTCGAAGGTAACTGAGAGAACTGTAACAAGTATACTTTAGTTATTTAGTATTTTAGTTTCCTAAATTTCTTCAACTGTTTCTGCTGATGAGTAGTTGCAAGGGCTTTTCCTTTTGTATATTTTTTCATCTTTCCTCAGGCTTTGTAAATGTATTTTAAAATACCCTTTACTGCATGAAAGAGTTCTTTACTGCATGAGTAGTTCCAAGATGACATCACGAGGTTTAACTATTAAACAATCTGTAGGCTTGAATACTAGTTAGAATATAGAGCTAAGCAAAGATTTAAAACAAACAACTTATATGAGAGAAACAGAGTTAAAAATAGATTTAACTAAACTTGAACCAAAAGGTGGAAGTTGTGTCGAACTTAATATTCATCTGACAGTAATAGATACTCGCAGTTCTGGTGAGCTGAAATACATTGCATGCCAGAGACTCTAAATAGGCCCTTGATACTCGTACGAAGCAATTGTTTAAAGCCCGGATTTCTTCATCAAATTGTTGTTCCTGCAAAGTAAAGTTACGAAGGGGGTATCCATTGTCATTATAACTCATTTCTTTCTGGGTCTTCTCCTTTCTCACATAAGCTGGGATCCAGCTTCCGTAGCGGTTGGAGTGAGGTTAACCTGCTAGGTAGGGGTCTCTGCAAAACAGAACTGAAGGGGGTTGTATCCCGCGGCAACTCCGGTGTGAGAATAAGAAATGGGTTTTCTTGAAGAAGAAGAAGGGGGAAGAAGGGGGAAAAAGGAGTATTCAAAATATATGTGATGGTGTGTGTATAGGCGTTTAGCAGTCAAATATTTTTTAACCCCTAAAATCCTCTTTTTGGGGCCTTTTATAGGTCCCAAGATTTAGGGTTTTTGGGGTTTGTACATTTTCATCATGGCCTTTAATCATTCTTGGTTGGTGATTGGTTGGACGGTTCAGATGGACTGTGAGATCTGGTGTCCTTTCTCCGTCAGAATTGCCTTGGGATGTTTACCAACGGACGGCTGGGATGCAATTGTTCCATTTTGGGTAACATGAGACAGTTGACTCTTTTATCCTGTGCCACGTGGCACCGGGGACCACCCCGGCTAGGGCCCGGGGTGTTATCTCTTTTGGGCCTCTGTTCCTTTATTTGGACCTGGTTACTTCTGGCCTATCATTTGCCTCCCACTCCCTTATGCGGATTTTCCCGGATGGGGGAGTAGTTATCTTGGAAAAATTATATTACTCCTTTGATTTGTGGCCCCTAACCCCGGGGTGTTGTTGGGTACAAGTCCTCGGGGTTGTGTTCGGGTAGGCCTTTTGGTTCTTGGCACCTGGAAATTTTTTATCATTTTTCCTTTGATTTGTGGCCCCTAACCCCGGGGTCTTGGTGGGTACAAGTCCCCGGGGTTGTGTTTGGGTAGGCCTTTAGGTTCTTGGCACTTGGAAAAATTCTATCATTTTTTCTTTGATTTGTGGCCCCTAACCCCGGGGTATTGTTGGGTACAAGTCCCCGGAGTTGTGTTTGGGTAGGCTTTTTGGTTCTTGGTACTTGGAAAAAGTTTTTTATCATTTTTCCTTTGATTTGTGGCCCCTAACCCCGGGGTGTTGTTGGGTACAAGTCTCCGGGGTTGCGTTTGGGTAGGCCTGGTGCAGATGTGACAGATGAAGGGTTTTTATCACATAAACGCAACGAAAACGTAAATTTAAATCTTAAAAAAAAATCGAAACCCTCCGCAGAATTCTTGCGAAAAATAATATTTAATTCGTAGTTCAGTATGTTTACCTTAAGAAGCTTTACGTTAATGGAAAGATGGAGGTCTTTAATAGCGATCCAAGAACGATGAATGGAAATCCCTAGCAGCTGCTCCTCAAGTGTGAAGCACTCCACCGGTATCCACGAAGAGTACAATGTGATGGAGGAGGAATAGATTGAGAGAATTAGTTGCCTCTCTCTTGTTCTACTTTAGAATTAGGGTTAATTATTTGGGTCGAGGCAAATAGGGTTTATAATAGTATATTTATAGGCATACTTTTCAGCTGAAATTTTTTCATAAAATATTATTATTATTAAGCCTTTAATTGATTATTCTTATTAACCAATTAACTAATAATTAAAACACCTTTTAATCATTAATCCCTTTTCTAAACACTTTAGAAAAATAATTCTCTCACTTGATTTAATTTCCAAAATTAAATTCTTAATTAATAATATTAAGAATTATTTAAATCTCATTTAATCAATTATTAAATCTGTTAATTAATTATTTATTTCAAAAATAAATAATTACCAGCCATTATTAATTAATTCCTCCACCATTAAATCATTCTATTTTATGGTGTGACCCTGTAGGTTCAATATTAAGCCGGTAGTAGAAATAAATAATAATAAAACTATTTTATCATTATTTATATAAATTCTCTAATTCATTAATTATGATTAATTAATAAATTAATCATATTTATTCTACATCGTGAGGGATACTTCTCAGCATATCGCGACTATCCGGATAATACGAATTCACTGCTTATAATACCAAGAACATATTCAGTGAGTAGTTACCGTACAATCAATTCATTCTACCCTGCAATGTCACGATTAAATACAAGGCATGGAACTTGTGTCAAGCCTATCTTATTTAATCACTTGCTTTCTCATTCACTATGTTTAGTTCTATTTAATATAAATTAGAAACTACTTTCTAATTTCATTCACTCTAGCCAGAGATTTCTAAACTAGCATAAGTGGATCAGCATTGAACATTCTTTTCTTTCACTCGAAGGGGTAGATCCATTATTGATCATACACTATCTTCGTGTACAAATTCCTATACCCAGTAGAGCCCTTATAATTGTCCCTGGAGACTAAGAACTAAACCAAAGCATAGTTCAGTGTACACAAGATGACTATGATGACCTCAAGTCTAAGGATACTTGTACAACTATCACTATGTGAACAACTGCTGACACGTGAGTGAACTCCATCAGTTGTTCAGCTGTGTGAGTCATGTTCAGTGAACTTATTCTATAATAAGCACCTACATACTAGCTATAGTGTCACCACACAAATGTCTATAAGAACAGACATCCTTCATAATGAAACAAGCATAGTATGTACCGATCTTTGCGGATTACTAATTACCAGTTAGTAATCCTACGACCAGGAAATATTTAAGTTTAGAGTTATCATCTTTTAGGTCTCATTATTATGATCTCATCATAATCCATAAAAAGCTTTACTCTAAACTATGGTATATCTTATTTAAACACTTAAATAGATAAAGCCCGCAATAAAACCAAAACAAGTCTTTTATTAATATCAATGAAATCAAAACAGATTACATAAAAGTTATTCCTAAATCATCATACATGATTGGACTTAGGACACATCTCTTTCAACAGGTGGGTAGTACTTTAGCGCTTTTCCCGGAGTGTCAGGCGGTGGTTGAGCTTCTTGTACGAATATGTGTGAATATATATGTATATACATGAAATATTGCAGTTTTCCCCCCCTTTTCCTCCTCAAAAGCCGCGCCTGTTAAATAATTACAGCGATGTAATCATTAACTGCGGCGGTTATTCTCTGGACGCTCAGGATTGCGCCACGTGTCTTCATCCGACGGACAGGATTGCGAGGCAGTTGAGTGGGTTACCTCTTCATTTGTGCCTATAAATACTCCATTTTTGTCATTTCTTTTTTCTTTATGCAACTGCAAATACAAAAACTCTCTACAACTTTTCTCCGAGGAGAATTTGGGAGCTTTTCTCTTTTGAAGCCGCCTTATTCCTCCTGCTTTCTTGTAAGTTTTCGAACTTTTCTTCATTCTATTCTTTGTTTCTTCGTGATTGTTTAGTGAATACTTGTAGTCTGAGTTCTTAGAATACATGGATGTCCAGGTATCTGAATCAGTTTATTTTTGTTGTGCTGAGTTTTGGTGAATCGAACAGGTTGTTGTTTGTTGTTTAGATTTATAACTTTTGTTTGCAAAGAAACAGTTGATGTTTGTAGTGAATCTGTGTTTGTGTTTTGGTATCTGTATATGTGCGAATAAGGGTTTTAATTTACGCAAAAAACTGGGCTTGTTCTTTGTTTTTATGACTGTTCATGACATGTGTTGTAGGCGCATATATGTATGTATAGGTTGTGTGATGTACTTTGGTGTTTTGATTTTAAGGTTTACTGTTTCTAAGTAGCTTTTGTGTTTCTTTTCTTTTTTCGTTTCTTCCCGAAATGGCATAGACTACGGGGTTATATGGTTAGAAGGGGTAGAAGGAAATAATTGGCTAACCTTAAAAGTAGACCTGACCGTCCCCATTTTGGATTTCCCGAGCATTCCTCGAGTGACTCTTCCCCGGAACCAGAAAATATGCCTCCCCATCGCCAAGCTGTAGTTGAGGAGTTGCCTACCTTCCTATTAAACCCCGGGCAAACTTTGGGTAGGAGAGACGGGTCTTGGATAGACATAGATCATTATTTTGTTCAGACCCGTGAGAATAGTCCTCCCCACGATTACTACTTTAGGGACCATACTACTGCTTACAGGCCCGGGGGCATAGAACTTATGATGGGGCCCGTATGGATCAGCTTTTCTACAATGCTCCCGGGACTAGGTATATTCAACTCCCCGTCATCCCGACCTCTCTGAGTATACCTTTGCGTAGATAGATGATCTAGTGAAGGTCGTTTTTCATTTCGGGGACGACATGGAGTGGAGGTGGCCCGAGCCTCCCGAGAGGGTTTATCACCGCCCAGTTGGCGGTTGAGTAGGAATTCCTTTAGAGCATCTGCGTAGTATGAGGCCCAACCTTCATCAATTTACCAAGTCTCTGTGTCGCGACGTCTACGGGATACCTTTCACCCAGCTGAACCCGAATTCTGTTAAGTGGGTTTCTAGGTTCCTTGTCTGCTGCCATGTAAAGAAGTATCTTCCCACGTTTAAACTTTTCCACTACCTTTTTAAGATTAAGAAGTCCACCTTCCCTCCCCTTTTTGAGTTTACCTTTAATATAGATGGTTGTGGGCTCCCTTCTGATGCCAAAAAAGTTTAAGATTAAGAAGTCCACATTGCCTCCCTTATAATATAGATAGTTTACCTTTATGTTGAACTCGCTCCGGGGCTGGCACCAGGAGTTCATCTTCATCCGGGGATGGGACCTAGAGTTTATGTCTTTGTACAAAACTGTTTTGAAAAATAACAGGTTCCCATCCGAGCGGCTCGGTGGAGAGGCCCTGGTGAAGATGTATGACTTTGTGGTTGCTCTTGGTGCCCAGTGGACCCGAGATACCTTTTTAGATAACCAAACATTGTTTAATGTTGGCTGTAAGTGTTTTACATTAGTAGTTTTTTCCCTTGTACTTTTCTTGATGTATATCTTTGCCCTGTTGTTCCTCTTTAAAATCGTTGTTCCTTGTGCAGGTCTTCCCTTCCTTAATTCTTTCCATTACGCTATGTCGCAACAATTCAAGGATTTGGCCGGAAGGTTCAAGAAGATCGGTGGCGCCGTTCAGTTGGACTCGGGAAAGAAAGCAGCTGGTGGGGGTAGTGGCTCTCAGGCCCGGGATGCTGGTTCCTCGGGAAATAGTGTAAGGCAAAGTGCCCCGGTGGTTACTACATCTGTCGTCCCGGAGCCTGAGGAGGTTGAGGTAGTGGAGCTGGAAGAGGAGGAGGTTGGATCGTTGAATCCTCGTAAGAGGAAGGCTGCGGAAGAGGATGCTGGTGGTTCCGGAACTCCACAGCGTAGGAGGGTTTCTGGATCGGGCCCTACTAAGGAGGAGAGCCAGAAGTTGGTGGAGGAGGATGCGCTGAAGAACCTCTTAGCCCGGATGAATTTGGATGATCGCCGGAATGAGATGTTTGACAACTATGCCACCCTTGCTGACTTCGATTGCTATGCCAAGGAAGATCTGGATACCTTCCTTGATCATCTTGTCCGGGATGTTTCGGAGGTAAGGCTATTCCCTTATCATTTTCTGTCCTACCCTTGCATTAGTACTGAGTCGTTTTATTTTCAGGCCAATGCTCGGATCAGCGGCTGCTCCACCATTCTTCACAATTTCCGCATAAGGGAGGCCAAGAATAAGGCCGCGGTGAAGGAGCTAACTAAGGAGAAGGAAACTTTCATCAAGTACCGGGAGGTGAAGGAAGGGGAGTCTCGAGAACATAAGAAGGTTGTTGCTGAGGCGGTGAAGTCTCGAGAGGTTGCGGAGCAGTTGGTTGGGTCCCTCCGGGTGGAGGTGGAGAACTAGAAGAAAGAGCTTGCTGCTAGGCCCGGGCAGAGGAGGTGCTTGAGTCTTTCTGGGGTACCCACGCTTACTACGAGGAGCTCAACAACAAGATTTTTGAGAAGGTCAACAATTGCTGGGACATTGCTTCTGCTTATCTGGCTGAGAATCCGGGTGGTAATATGGATGGAGCTCCGTTGTGAAGAGGCCAAAGCTGCTGAGGCGGGTACTTCCGGGACCCAGCCACCTCCGCCTCCCGAAGAGGGCCGCGAGAAGACGCCTCCTCCTCCCGAGAATTGAAGAATTAAGAATGAAGACCCGAGATTTGTGCCTTGTAATTTGCTCTTCATAGTTTGCTGTCATTTCAGAATTAGCCCTTGTGGCCTTTAGACTTTGTTATTTGGATTTCGTTTGACTTTGGTTTGGAATTGTCCCGGGCCTTGGTTTGCCTTGGGAATGCATGTAAATATATTTCCGTTTCGTATTTGGTTTTGCTTTCTTACATCGAAATTTTTCTAAGTACACGTGGTTCGTGTTACGATCCCCGGGATAGGGGTTTAAAAACTTAACTGAATAAAATTTTCTAAGTACACATGGGTTGTGTAATGGTCCTCGGGAAGAGGTTTAAAATTTTGATTGAATAAAATTTTCTAAGTACACATGGTTTGTGTAATGGTCCCCGGGCAGGGGTTTTAAAATTTTAAATGAATAAAATTCTCTAAGTACACATGGGTTGTGTAATGGTCCTCGGGAAGGGGTTTAAAATTTTAATTGAATAAAATTTTCTTAGTACACATGGGATGTGTAATGGTCCCCCGGCAGGGGTTTTAAAATTTTAACTGAATAAAATTCTCTGAGTACACATGGGTTGTGTAATGGTCCCCGGGCAGGGGTTTTAAAATTTTAACTGAATAAAATTCTCTAAGTTTACATGGGTTGTGAAATGGTCCCCGAGGAGGTGTTTAGAATTTTAATTGAATAAAATTTTCTTAGTACACATGGGTTGTGTAATGGTCCCCAAGAAGGGGTTTAAAATTTTAATTGAATAAATTTTTCTTAGTACACATGGGTTGTGTAATGGTCCCCGGGAAGGGGTTTAAAATTTTAATTGAATAAAATTTTCTAATTACACATGGGTTGTGTAATGGTCCCAGGAAGGGGTTTAAAATTTTAATTGAATAAAATTTTTTTAAGTAATATAAATTTTTTAACCCCTAAAATCCTCTTTTTGGGGCCTTTTATAGGTCCCAAGATTTAGGGTTTTTGGGGTTTGTACCTTTTCATCCTAGCCTTTGATCATTCTTGGTTGGTGATTGGTTGGACGGTTCAGATGGACTGTGAGGTCAGGTGTCCTTTCTCCGTCAGAGTTGCCTTGGGATCTTTACCAACGGATGACTGGGATGCAATTGTTCCATTTTGGGTAACATGAGACAGTTGACTCTTTTGTCCTGTGCCACGTGGCACCGAGGACCACCCCGGCTTGGGCCTGGAGTGTTATCTCTTTTGGGCCTATGTTCCTTTATTTGGGCTTGGTTACTTCTGGCCTATCAGTCATGACGACCAATGCATATCTCACTTGATCGTGTAATCTAGCAAGGATGAGCTCATATTGGTAAAGGAATAGTTGACCAGGTTGATTAGGAGCAACATGTCCGACCCTCTTTGCTCCGACACGAACTTGTGCAAACAAGTTTGGGAATTTCTCTATCACAAATTTATATGCTTCATCATCATTGGCTCCATTGTCTATCTGAATTCGAAAATGTTGCAAAAAGAATGGAAAACCCAACAGGTACAGAAAAGAAAAAAAAGGAAATTCTATTTAGATTACAATTTGGAATGGAAAATGCTTGGTGTACATGTACAAAATTTTGTATATAATTTGCAGTGTGTTTTAATTAAAATGACCCATGTATTTACATAAAAAAAACAATTAGAACACCTCACTCATGTCTGCTCTACACCTAGCATTACTCGAATGGAATTACTAAATCCAAACTAACTTCGAAAAAGAAAGATAAATGGTGAGTATTTAAGAACTTGTCGGCATCTTACTTTAACTTGTTAAACTTTTTCTTTCATTTTTTTTAATGTACTTTTATTTACTTTTATTTGTACTATATTCTAACATAAATTTTTATTTTTTGAAATATATTGAGATTCATTAAATTAATGTACATTTTAAATTTTTATATTGTACAATTTTACATATATACATGTACTTAAATAAGATAATTTGTAAAAATAAAGAGTCTCAAATAAAATTTTAATCCGTTCAAAAAAATTTAATTTAATGACATGAGAGTAAAAAGTGAGAAAAAAATTAACAAGTAAAAAAAAATTTGAGACTTAATTTTATTAATACAAATTTTTGTACACAATATACAATAGTAAAATTTTGATATATTATTGATTATTTATATATTTTATTCGAAACAAATGTGATAATATCATATAAAGAAAGAGTATGCAATAATTACCTAAATAGTAAATAGTAACAGTTCAATTCAACATGTCTACTTTAAGAAAAAATGTAACAAGATAGTATATCTAATAATCAAAATAATAAATTTCTTACATTCACATATCAAAGTAAAAATATCAAATCTTCAACTTTTCTAGTAGTTTTTTCATTATATGCCACAATCACCCGAATTTCTGGACTAATATAATTAACTAAAACTAAAAAATTAACAAAACATATGGATTAAAAAAGTTTGAATTGATTTAAATTTACACTAAAAAATTGGTTACAAAATATTTTATTTGAGACTTTTTATTTTTACAAATTATTTTATTTGAGTATATGTATATATGTAAAATTGTACAATATAAAAATTTGAAATGTATATTAATTTAATGAATCTCAATATATTAAAAAATAATAATTTAGGTTAGAATATATTGTAAATAAAAGTAAATAAAAGTTTATTGAAAAGAAAATGAAAGAAAAAGTAATAATAAAATTAAAGTAAGATGATAACACGGAAGCAACCGACAAGTTTTTAAATACTCATTACACGTCATCCGCTAGGTCATTATGTACAATTTTTCGTATTTCTTTTTGTGGATCTAGCATTTCTTAAAAAGAAAAGCAAATAGGCTGATGATTTAAGCAGTTGGGTTGCACAATCAAATTATCCAGCGGGTGAATCCTTCGGACTGAACCGATCCGAACCGGCCTTATTATGGTTAATCCAATTCGAATCGATCAAACTGATTTGAACCGACCTCATTTTGGTTGATCGAAACTGATTATTTTCAACCTCATACATATTTGGGTTGAAAAAATATCAACCCGATTTAATTGGGTTGAATATATGTTTTGATATTTTTTAAAACCGATCCAACCCAACTCGATTAAAAATATAATTACACGTCAATCTGCTAATTTTATAACCGTGGGAAGATGTCCAGGCCTAATACATAGGCTCATTTATCTATAGTTTATAACATCAGTTCTCAATTTTAAAGAATACCAGCTTAAATTTCGTGCGATGCACGGGTTCTTGTTAATATTTTAAATTTTTATTTATTTTGTTATATTATAATTTTAAAATATTTATATAAATATATAATAATAAAATTATAAAAAAAATAATAGAATAACATGTGGTCGTAATTTATTTGGATAAGTATACTATATCTAATATTTTAATAATTTAGTACTTTAACAAAAATATAACACTATTTATTTCTTTTTTTAATAATATGATAAGTTGTAATTGTAGTTTAGTAGGATAAGTAGACTATGTGTGTAGTAGTTTAACGGATATATAACACTATTTATTTATTTTTATAATAAACAAAATTAGGGAATAACCCTTAAACCAAATTATACCCCATTACAGTGATTATAGTATTGTATAGATATAAATGTCACTGTTTTCTTGTATCGAGTTAATGTTTAAATAATATTTAAAGACTAAGTAATGTATTATACCTTCATTTTGGATATATAATCCATATCTGACATGGATGATTGTAATATTTTGTTAAACTATTTTCAAGTGTTTTAGACTTTGAGACCTGTTGCTTTATTTTATAATAATTAATATTAGTTTTGAATATTTACTAAGCCGATCAAACTGATCCAAATTGAACTACTACAAATTGGTTTGGGTTACAAATTTAAACAGTTCAGTTTGGGTTGAAATTTTAAAAAGCCGAATTAATTGGATTGAGTTGCTAATTTCTCTCAATGCGTCCAACCTGATTCGTGTACACCCTACCCTCGGCCTCAAAAAGATAAGCAAAAAAGATCTCTATTGGTTATTGTATATCTTCTTCATGAAACAATAAGTAAAAACTACTCGATAAGTCACGCCTTCACACAGTGGTATAAAAAAAATCAAATCAAACCAAACATACCCGGTATATCTGGCTTAATACAGGGTTTGGGGAGGGTAATACGTACGAAGTCTTCCCCCATTCCGAAAAATGAAGAGGTTGTTTACTAAAAGACCCCGGCTTGTGTGTGCGTTTCAAAATACGTAAAAAGTGAAAAAAAATATAAGATATGCAAAAAAATCAAGTTGTAAAAGTCAAAATGCGTTTCAGTTTTGTATTTATCCAGTGCGCATCCAAAAAGTAGCAGGTGCTGGTTAACTACGATAAAAAATATATAGATGTTTCATATATTTTGTAAAAAGTTGCACCAAAGAATCTTATATTTATATTTATTGAATTAAATTATTAAATTTATATTATTTTTGAATTTTACACGAAAATAGGATATGAAACGAAAATATACAAACACCACATTACATGAATTCTAATCTTGGATTGGCATCTAAGTACACGAAATACGAAAAAGAATCTGATCATCATAAGGCGATAAGCGCCGTTTCTAAGTGAATTTAATTTTTTTGACAAACAAATGGGTTTTTGAATCATAATAGAGATTTAATCAAATAAAAAACTTCTAATTTTAGCGCTTCAGAGTGAGATTTTTGAAAATAATCATTTGATTTCAAAAAGTTAATTTTGAAAATATTTTTTGAAGGAGTTTTTTTCAAACTTATATAAAAAACTAATTAATACATCTATTTATCAAAAATTTTGTTTAAAATAATAAAATTTAATATAGCAACAACATAAATCAATTAGTTAAAATAACTGATTTAATCCGTTACGATTAATAGCTAATTGTGAAATAGGGACATAATCTTAATTCGATATTACAAAAAAATTATAGCTTTCACTTCGTTAAAAAGATAACAGTGGAAATTGTTATTTATTGTTAATATGTAATCAAGAAAAAGGTAGTGGCTCAATTTTGAATGTTGAATAAATTTATCCTATAGACAAAAATATTATTTATTCCTTTAACTTGTCTTCATTTCAATTTTGGATGCCTTTCAGTATATAACTAGTTTCAGTATATAACTAGAATATAAAGCCACATTAAGGGCGACAGGACATAGGAATATTTAATAATTATGTATTTAATTATGTTATTGAGCAAGATAAATTATTTGATGGTTAATATTAAAAATTAAAATTCGTGTATTATATATTACATCATTATGAATATAATCATGTTTAACGTGACAATATAAAAATTTTGTTATATATCTTTTATGTAATAATGTATAGAATAAATTATTCTGATATGTAAAAATGGTCTTAAGATAAATAGCTTAAAATATTGATGTCTTGTTTTATTTTATATTAATAATTATAATAATTAATATAAAATAAAATGTTAATTAACTAATATTAATAAAAAATCAAATAAAAAGATTGAGTTTAAAAAACTTTTTTTGTCCATATAATTCTATTGTAAAACTGTTAGGAACTATTTGGAGCATAAATTTTAACCAATGAATAAAAATGATATTTCAATTAATATGTATCATATTTATCTCCCATTAGTCGTTAATGGGGATTAAATCTCACGATACAAACGATCCCTTAAATTGAATATAAATTATATTTAGTTGATTACAGTTTAAATTTAAGTACGGACCAACATGTAGTAGTTCATTTTGTATTTTAGTTTTCTAAAATAAAAAAATAGTTGTAACTAACAAAAATGACCTTTGATCGATAACAAACGAGTTTAGAATCGTCAATTTAGCACTTAACTATATTGAAGACAAAGAATATAATATATTTTAAATATTTTAGATCGTTCATTTTTTATCAAAATTAATAAAATATTATATATTATTTTTATAGAAAAAGAGATTACGAGCTATTTATAAGAATTAATATATTACTATTTATGATTTTATTTATGTCCATACAATTCTATTTCACTTAACATTAATAGTTGTTTAATAAATTGTGACAATTTACATGAGTAATTAGTTAGAAAAATGCTCTTTTCATACATTTAAAAATTTAATAATCATAAAAAATAGTAATTAATAAATGAACGTGATCCTTTCAATCAAAAATTATAAATATTAAATATAATTAAGAAAATTTTAAAAGCCGACACCTATCTCGTAATATAAATGTTTAGTATTAGTTGAAGAATTTATTTAATTAAAATATTAAATTATTTAGGTATAATAAAATGAAATAAAAATTGTATAATTTCTCGATTGATCTAATCGGTTAAGGCTGTGTTATTTAAATTTAATAGGAGAAAAGGGGCTTGTTGATTGAATTTGATAGAATTTGTCAGATATTATTTATTCTTATATAAAATTAAAACCATGCCTATTTTTTTTGACAGGAAGCTTGGATTTTATTAAGGTTTCAAATCCATATCAATACAATCTTGAATCGAACTAGGAATATCAGTCCTATCGAAACTATGACCAGACAGAAAATATGACTCCCTAGCTAACTGATGGGCAACCATATTGGCTAATCGCTTAACAAAAAACAAACTAACCTTGTTTAAACGTTGCAACGTGCAACGACACTCCTCGATGATTCTGCCAAAGTAAGACAGCATGGGCACCCGACTTCTGACCGCCTATTTTAATTGTATAAAGATTCTACATGTAAACCGAAAAATATATAAAATTTCATAATTTATCACAGTTCGTTTACTAACACCGAGAAAGTATTTCTCAAAAAATTAAAATTGGCTAACCTACATTTATCCGAAAATAAACGTCACTGGTTGTAATGAATAATAAAAAATGACAAAATATAAATCATTTTATCATCATTTCACCTTAAAATAATCATTATTATATTCACAATTAATAATTTATATTAAAATATTAATTATAGTGCCAAAAAGTAAATTTACTAAATTTTTATATAGGTAAAAAATAAAGTAAATTTAATACATAATTAATAGGTGTAATTAATGACTATCAAGATACTATTAAATGCAAGGAATATTTTTTTAAATAAAAAAGTCAAAAAAATAAGAATTCAAGAAAAAAATTGGAAGATTTTATGGGTTTTAGATCTACTCCCTTGTGATAAGTGGATTTTATATCTACTTGGAACGCTTCATTTCATACTTAAGTTGGTGTTTTGAACTCAAATTGTTGGTATTTTTGATGTGTTTTTGTATTTGTGCATTTTAGGCATCATTTAAATGAATAAAAAATCTTTTCAAGGAAATATTTTGAAAAGAGAGCAGAATTGTAAGCTTAGGTCATTCTAAAGTTGTAGAGAATCTCGTTAGCTTCGCGTGGGCAGTTGAATCGCCTAATTCTGACGAGAAGAACTCAAAATACGGCCAAAATAAGAATTGTCAGAGTTTTTCTAGAATGTTAGCGCGGCTGCACCGCGCCCGCACCGCTGAAAACACTATTCCAGTGTGGCCGCGGCTGAAAACAGCTCGCCTGCGCCCTGTTTCTGCCCCAGAATCCTGATTTTAGTCGAAATTGAAGATTTTGAGAGTTCTGGTCATCTTGGAGCCTATATATACCAATAAAAAGACGTTTTTAGAAATAAGGAGACTTGAGAGATCAATAAGAAGACTTAGAGAGTACGAGACGACTACGGAAAAGAAGACTTTTGTTTTCATTAATTTAGGCGATACTTGGATGCTTATTTTCGATTTGTCTTTGAACCTTATTACTCTTATATTGTTTATTATCATGCTTTCATTGGAACCCATGGTGATGATGAATTCGATTATGAACTAATCATTATCGTAGGGTTCTGGCGGATTTATTTATGGATTTCTTTAGTTAAATTGTTTTGATACCTTAGTGTGTGGTGATTGTATAATAACCTAGTATTGGTTGTACTTATTCGTCTTATGTGCGTAGCTAACATATAAGATATCGTGTTAATCTCTATTGAAGCGATAGTGAATATAAAGGTTTAGAACTTGCCATGCTAGCATAGGTTCATGTGTTATTGTTATGCATGATTCGTAGGTAATTTTAACCATTTTACTTGCCCTATGTAATCACAATAGATAACTTGCGCATTAAACCGTTATGTTTTCAATTCTTATAGACATATAAGGACTAAGCATAATTTGTGTCTATTAAACTTTTATCTCTTTTGTGGATGCTTGGTAGTAGGGTATTCGTATAACGAAAGTTGGCGTTTACTGGTTTCGTGTTATCTGATTAGTGTCATCACCATTACATGCTAAGGTTAATAATAAAAAGACTATTGAATGAAGTATTTAATGAAGTTAGGATCCCATGTTTGTCATATATATTAATTCAATATTCATGTTCTCTTAATATAATTGTTAGTTTAATTCTAAGTTATAAACAATCTCAACTTATTATTTGTCTTAGCATTGGATAATAACCATATCATTGTTGTAGAAGTGCATATTCTTAAATTAACCAAACAGTCTCTGTGTGAACGAATTTGATCTAAATCTTATACTGTTTGCGAACGCGTATACTTGCGTGTATTATTAGCGCGTGTTAGCGTCCTAACACCCTGCTATTATAATATATATATATATATATATATATATATATGGATACTAGTGTTGTAAAGCCGTAATCGAATATAGATATGGATACTAGGGTTGTAAGGCCGCAATCAAACTTAGTTGATGAGGTATCGTCTAGGGATTAATCGGGTAATCAAGAATTAATTGAAATGATTAATCGGGTCATTAATCAGAACTAATTTAATATTATTTTTATTTATAAATAATAATACTTGTAATTATTTTACTCTTTTAATTATACATATATAATTATTATATATATTTAAACAAATAAATTTAAAATATGTAATATTTTTAAAATAATTTAATTGTAAAGATATAAATTATGAATTGAGGTAAATTTGAGATGAAAAATTAAGAAATTTATTATTTAATAATTTAAAATAGTAAATATGTATACGGGAATATTAGTATTTTTCTTAATTTGTTACAAATTTACCTTTTTTTTTAATTTTCTAACTATTTTTAAAATAGTAAATATGTATACGAGAATATTAGTATTTTTATTTTTCTAACAATAAGGCCATTTTTTTACCGAGTAAATTTTTGGCGACTTTTGTAAAAAATAAATTTTGACCCAATTTTCGCTTAATCAGTTTGATTTGCTACTCGAACAATGATTAATTATCAATTAATCTCGATTAATTGACGACTTTTAGAGCACTATATAATATAAATTAAAAGATATACTTTAAAATGAATTTATTACAATTACAATATTAAGTATATTTGAATCTCCAAGAAAAAAAGCTAATTCCCAATTTTAAATCTAATTTGATGTAGAAAATAAAAATGAAAATGGGCCTTGAGCCCAATAGATCTCCCAAGCCCTAGCCCAACTAAACCACAAACAGACGTCAATATATTCAATCACCAAAACCCTAGCTTCGCCGCTCTCACACATCATCGAGAGAGATCGAGAGAGAGACGAGAAAGATCGAGAGAGACCATGGTGAACGGATCAGGAATATGCGCAAAGCAAGTAGTCGTGGACGCACGGCACCACATGTTAGGGAGACTGGCATCAATCATCGCGAAAGAGTTGTTGAATGGACAGAAAGTAGTGGTGGTTCGTTGCGAGGAGATATGTTTATCCGGCGGTCTGGTTCGTCAGAAAATGAAGTATCTCCGCTTTCTTCGTAAGAGGATGAACACTAAACCTTCTCACGGTCCTATTCATTTCCGCGCTCCTGCTAAAATCCTCTGGCGCACTATTCGCGGGTACCTTTTTTACATTTTTTGAAGTTTAATTTGTTTATTTAATTGTTTCATTTTTGATTAATTAGCTAGTTACATGTTTACTTAGTGTTTGACTGCAGTTTAAATTTGTTTTTGTTGTTTAATTGTTTGATATGTGATGAATTAGCTAGTTGCGTGGTTAATTGCTACTAGTACTATATGACATGTATATGTGTGTGAAGTTTGATTAGGCGTTTAATATGTTAAATGACACTTGTGTATGTTTATGTGAAGTTTAATTAGGTTTTGGTATGTTGAAATGAAAGTTTTATATGTCTGCCTGCGATTGGGAGGGTTTTCGATGAAGAAATAGTTTGTTTGAAGTTTGATTAGTTTCTAATTATATGACATTTTAGATTTAGTTTGAAGTTTGATTAGTTTTTAATTCTATGAAATTTAGGTTTGTTTTGTATGTGTTTGATTATCCGTGGCAATATTGATATTAGAGATGCTGTGTTGACACTTGTGAGTATGTGTCCCGGATGTGTAGTTTGTTGTGTTTTTAAACAAGTGTGTATCTTTGCTTAAATGAAAGAAATGGTCAGTCTCGAGTTTCTGATTGTAATTTCATTATTACATTCTTTTGTTATTGTGTAATTTCTAATCATGGAACAATACACAAATGACTATCTGTATGTAAATTTCCTTCAAATTAGAACAATAACAGACAGAAGATAGACAGAGTCTTGTTTAATGATTTTCTACTATATTAAGTTTATCTATTTTTTGTATATATCTAATGTGGTGTTGGTAACTTCAATATTACAGCTATCTTCAATGTTATAGCTACTACTCTAGGGACGGACAAATGTGTATATTTGGCGTATTTAATGTGGTCCGTAAATATCTGGTTTGGTTTGGGATTATAATATTTCGTCAATAATTAGTGCTGTGATATTTGTGGAAAATAGGATTGTTATTACAAGTGGTGCTAGACTTTGTGTTCTATATGAAAAGAGATTTTTTTGTTATGATTTAAGTAGTTTGCTTTGTGATTGATTAGGTGCATTTGTATCTGTATTTGGGATAAGTTTTAAAAGCTGTGTGCACTCTGTGGATGAATGTGTAATATACTTTTACATTTTTGTGAGTGTGAATACATCTCCAGAAATGTGCTAATTTATAAATTTTTTGTACAAAGCGGCGTGTATGATTATTAACATGTATGCCTTGGGAAATGCAGGATGATTCCACATAAGATCAAGAGGGGAGCCAATGCCCTTGCAAGGTTGAAGGTGTATGAGGGAATTCCTCCCCCATACGATAAGATGAAGAGGATGGTCATTCCTGATGCTCTGAAGTGAGTTGATTTAGTTGTTTGGAAATTGCCCTAGAAATCTGAAAATGAGATCATACTGATTTTGTTTTACATAGATTATTTTTTTAAAGTCTTGGGTTGTCCTCATATTGTGTGCAGGGTTTTGAGGCTTCAGGCTGGGCACAAGTACTGTCTGTTGGGACGGCTTTCAGCTGAGGTTGGATGGAACTATTATGATACTATTAAGGTAAGCCGAATATTATATTTGTAGCTCGATATAAACGTAATCACTGAAAGATTGAAGTCTCAATTGATCTTCCTATCATCCTATGTGCCCTCTTGTTTTGTTATACTCTAGGATATGTTTGCGATTTGTTCTAGGAATTAGAATTTAATTGCAGGCCAAGATATGTATGGTACATATTTTACGTTTCATTTCAATGCGCTGATATAGATCTCGTGAAGTACATTTGCATCTCAGTTTTCATTTGAACACTGTGCATCTGATTTGAGCACTGTTAGTTATCTGTTATATAAGAATGTACTTGCAACTGCACCCAACTTGTAGTAAATTTGTATTCTGGTTCTTAAACATAAGATGTCGCGTTGGTATTGCAATCAGAAATTATATCTAAGCTCTTTTGTATATTCACAGGAACTTGAGGCTAAGAGGAAAGAGAGGGCTCAGGTTGCATATGAGAGGAAGAAGCAGCTGAACAAACTGAAGGTCAAGGCTGAGGCAGCCGCAGAGGAGAAGTTAGGTTCTCACTTGGATATCATTGCTGCTGTGAAGTACTAGATTGTCTTTGGAACTATTAGTGGCAAAAAGATCTTTGTTAAATTTTTGGAACAATTATTTTATCCTGAATATGTTATTAAGAAAAAAGAGCTTTTTTTCAATGGTTTGATGTTTGGCAGGATAATTGTCATAAATTTGGAGAGTTTAGTTATGTTTTTTGATGTTACAAGTGGAGCATGGTTTATATGATGAATGTTGTGTTCAATTCTGCAAATATGTCATGATACAAGTTTCATTTTCTAGCTTGTCTTTTAAAAGCAAATGCGGTTGGGCCCCTTTCATTTTTTTTTCTTTTGAAATGCCAAAATTTCATTAATGAAGTCTCCACTTATGTAGGAGATGGAGCAATACAACTAAAGCCATGAACAAACTAAGCTAGAACTCAACACAAACAGGTAGGTTCTACAGAAGCATAGAAAACAAAAGCATAAACTGAAAACGAAAGAAAACAGCAACCAACAGCATCTAGGATCCAGGCACTACTAAATCATCCTCATCCTCCGATTATTCCAACAGCTCATCTCCAAACACCATATCTTGAAGCTCTGGCTCTGCATGCTGAAATCCTGGGGTTGGGGACTGTAGGACCTCATTCGCCATGAAAGCTTCAGCCAAAAGACCAGGTTCACCATGAAACACCTGGAGCTCTCTTATTCTCCTTTTTCTGTGTATGGGTCTCTTCTGTGTAACATTCTTTTGTTTTGAGCCTGTTTCATACATTTTGAGGAGATTGCTGAACCTATAATATTTCGGTGTTTATATGTCACGGGTTGGTTACGTAAGTAGATAATGATGGCGTCAAACTTGTCATCTCGAGAGCATCCCCAGTCTCCAACAATACTAAATAAATTAGATATGTACACCAATTCATATGGTAATATATCTCTAAAAATAAGATCAAATTTTAATTCTAAATTATTTGTAGTAGGGAAATCTAAACTGCAAACTATTTTTTCAAGATTTGTTCCACTTGTTGATATTTAAACTGCAGGCTAAGCCATACTAGCAAGGTGGTGAATTTGAGATTGTGGATGAGCAACTGAAGGGTACTTTTGCAGAGGAGAGCATGCACAAGGCGGCGGCAATTGCTGCAAGATCCATAGAGGGATGCAACACAGAGGGCCAACTAATGAAGAGGTATATGCTCTCTGTAAGCTGATGCTGTGTAAAAGTATAGTATATATTTAGTTTTTCTCTTTCAAATCAAGCATTGAGTAAGGTGTTAGCTGTTTTCTTTTATTGCAAAGAGTATCTGGTATTTAGACCAATCACAAGCTTATAAATATGGATATGGTAATGTATATGAGCTTGCCTCTTCTATTGCAGTTAATTCTATTTAACACACTGATTTTTCTGATATTCACCCTTTTTCGAGAAATAGACAAACTGGATAGTTTTGCTCCAATTCTGGATATATCATTTAATAGCAGAGGTGAAATATGATGTTTGAATGCTGTCTGACTTTGTTCACAAAAAAGACCTGACATCGTACTTTTAAGTTGCAACACTGATTAAAGTTCAAGAAACATTCTGAGGACTTCAATCATAAAAAGAGTGAAATAATTTTTATTCAAGGGCAGTACATAGCAGCTATACATTGTTCACTAATGCTTTCTGAAACAAATATTTACCTACGAAACCCAAGCAAGACGAATGGAATATAATGTTTCGCAAGAACTATGAAAAAATAATAGATCCCTCTACAGGAATTAGGTTTGGCAGGATCCAAATTATGCATTACAGGGTACTGATAAAATGAGCAAGATCTTGAAGAAATAATAGCTGGAGTAGCGCATATGATGAACTTAAATACCCGTAAAATTACTCCATTGTAATGGAGTAGTGATCTTAAAAGTGGTGCTGACTTATCTCATCGACATTTTTTTTTTTGACAAATGCAGAAAGTTCTCATTAAATTGAATATAATACAGTCGGGACAAACCCCCAACTATCCATACAACCAGGTGATAAAACAAATAACATACTAAAAATAATTAGATGATTTGTTTCCTGATCGTTTAACACAGAATTTAAAAATTCTTAAAATTAAAAACGAAATCAAAGACATCCCAAGCGATCCAAATTGCAGCAACATCTCTGAAAATAACATCGCAATTGACCATATAACATAAAAAATATGGTTAACCTAGTGTTCAGAAATACCAATCGCATAAAATAAGATTGGAGAAGCGGCACACCAGCTATCTACATGCCGGACACCAGCTATAGACATGCCGAAGGCACCCCAGCTATCTACATGCCGGATACCAGCTATAGACAATGCCGAAAGTGTAAACCCATGAAAGATGAACAATCTTTAGTTGAGAAAGGTGAGCTCTTGCAATAATCACCACCGTCCCAGATCCGATGCAGGCTTTGCAGATCACCAAAAATATCAATAAATTCGTCCTCAACAGATCCATCACCAGATAAACCCAAACATGACTAAATAAAAACATAACAAACACTCCAAAAGAAGAGACAAAACACACAATCCAAGAGGAGAGACACACAAACACCCAAACAGAGAATGAAGGGGAAAACCAGTGGAAGCCCCTCGATTTACTTGAAAATAGACAAACCCTAACAGAGAGGAGATGAAAGAAGGGAGGCGGCTGGTGGCTAATTAACAAAAAAGACAAAAAATAAGATGAAATTATAACTCTAAATTTTTAGCTTAGATATCTTAATAATTGAGAGTTACATTGTTGAAGCCATAACTCAGAATGTCTGAAGCTACGCACACTACAATGTCAAACTCAGAAAGTGGCAATATCCTGATCAATCCAAACCGGCGGCGGAACCATCCTCCTGACCTGAAATATCTCCTTGACACTCTTATCACGCAAGTTGAATATACCCATATCATGGCCTCCATATAAATCGTGCTCATGAATGTTGATATGATCCCAATTATCGTCTGTGAAATAAATACAACCCCCTGGACATCCTTCATTACTAACAGCTGATAAGGACATTGACTCATTTAGACCCACAAACAAAATCCCATCTTCTAATGAATCAATCTTCTCCCACTTTTTCAACTCATTATCAAGCTTGTACACATAGAAGTTCTTGGTCTTGTAGGGTAAAACCAAGTGAGAATATTCTTCATCATCCAACAAAGCACCTTCATTCACAACTTCACCATCTTCTTTAACAAATTCTCCAATGATCCTGAAAACCAGAAGCAAATTGCCTTGTGATTTTACCAAGTAAGATTGGCCAGTATAGAGATCTCTAAATTTCTCTCCAAATTCTACCACAGGCTCTATATACCAAGTCTTAATTTTCATCTTCTCGCCAATCGAGCCCCCATCTTGATCAGACCTTAAATTCCAAACATCAATAGAACCAGAAGTCAACAAGGCAAAGAGATAATCCTGATGACTTATTACATCAACATACTTCTCCCCAGGCGAACATTTGAGTTCAATCCACTTGTTTTCATCATCTCCAACACCATGCATCGATAACAATGCAACCTTATAATCACACACCCCATATAGAAAAACAACTCCAAATTTATGATCAGGCATGGCAGGACACGAAGTGAGAATAGATTTAGTGATCCAACTAATCTCGAAACCAGAAGGCCAGTTAAGAGAAGGCAGAACAATCTTTTTGGTACTACCACATACGGGGCTAAAAAGCGACAAAGAAGACTCACAATCCTGATCATTACTATGATGCAAAATCAGCCAACCTTTCGAAGATCCAACACAACGACTACTCCCATCATTATTGCCACACATGTTAGCATGGCTGATTTTCGAACCGTCATGAGAGTACAAGTGACACTGTTTGTTGTAATCATCATGCGTTGGCAACACCAGCAGTGGTGCACTTGAAGATGCAGATTTGCAAGGTATTACCATGGTTATCTGGCTGTGTGAATATATGAAATTATGAATATAGATGTACGCAGCGTACGTGAATATATAGGCCGTAGAAAATCTTGCAAAGTCGAATAAGATTTGGAAAGTGAATCATCAATCATACATAAAAATTTTAGTTTTTAATTTGATTTGAGATGGGAAACTTGTAAGATTTGAAACTTACTGCGATTAGGATAACATACAGGGAGCTACGTCTTAATTGTAATTTAAGCAAGGTTGAATTGTATTAATAGCAGTCTCCAAATATTATATACTAAATAATTCTTAAATATATTAACTAACTTTCGAGATAATTTTTTCATAATTTTGTTTACTAATGCTCTTTAGGTTTGCTGTGGAATTCATATCACAAATTTGTCTTAAAAATTAAAATTTATTGAAGGCACTTAAAAATATTCCAAAAATGTGATGTAAATAATTTATTTATTTTTCAATTTTTTTAATTCGCCAGTTTAATTTTTGTGTGAAAAATTTATTATCAGTTACTTAGGCTCTTTTTTCTAAATTTTTTAAAAGATATATATTTTTTAATTATTGTGTGTTTGTTAGGTTTATAAACTCGGAATTTTGAAAAGATCATTATTTTGCTTTTTTTTTGTTTTTTGGTTTGAGAATTTTAATTTTGTTTTGACATTTATTTGGATTCTAGAAAATTAATAATTTTCAAATAATAAGCCGACGGGGTTTTCTTCATTCGTATAACCTACTCTTGTGTTTCACAATTTCTGTTAACAAGTAGTAGTATTTAGTCATGGAAAAGGAGCAAAGATGTCTTGTCCCTCCTACTAGCTTTATATTTGATTCATTTTACATTCGTAAATTGTGCATTTGATTGGAGCAGTATTATCTATCCTTCTAAGAATGTACTTGCATTTTGCACTCTGTTTGCAGAAAATCTTTGGTCATGCAGCATAATAATAGCATGGTTATACACTTAATCATATAAGACTATTATTAGATAGATTGCACAATGCAAGTGATTAGAGCTCTCCGGTGACCTCTGGAACTTTGCCCTTGAAAATTGTTGCTTGACAGATCAATGGCTGCGTAGATATAAAGGATTTGTTTCACTTCACAGTTCACACTGTCCCTTTCACAACTAATGAGCCAGATGCTTGGTAAAAGTACTCGAAATTCTCAATTAAAATGTCATAATCACCAGAGCTTCTCCTTCTTCTCTTGTAGCAAGGCTGGATGATATAAGAGGAGGAAGAAAACAAGAAGCCAAAGGTGACGATAAGGCTTTCCAAAATGCACCATATAAATTTTGTGTGTTCGTTGTTTACAACTGCACTTTGAGTTGTGAACACCATTTAATTAAGCAAAGTTTAGTTTTTGAGGTGTGACAGTCCCGTGTTCTGTATTGCTAATGGAGACATCCAAACAGCTCTTACAGCTAACGTCTTGTTATAAAAGGTAAAATTAAAGAAAGTACTAATATAACTTCATTTTGTTTGACAAATTTTCCACAAGGTTTCATGAAGATAGCTTCAAGTAATCTCATACTTGCCAACTTTGACCAGTAGGTTGCCCTCCTTAATATTTTTGTTTTTCGGAGTGTTGAGCTGAATTCAATTTTTTTTTCCGGTTTAAATGAAATTATTTGACATGACGCGTGGAGTTAAGGTTCAAATCCTCATTTCTGCCTCTCTTTGCACAAATACTACCCTCTTGATAAGTTATTCTTATACCAGATGTTTATCAGAAAAAAAAAGTTAAAACAGACAGTGATCTAGTTAATCAGGCTCTTATCGTTGGTGAAATAAAAGTAACACTTTTGTGCAACTAATATGGTACTATCCAACCAAGGAGAACATAACAGTGTCTTTAACTTGCGTTTCTTGATTGAGAAATGAAGACGCGCTAGGCTATTTTTCCACATCAGTAGAGCTTCTCCTTGTTGTCTTATTGTAGACATTTCTGTGAGGTTAGATGGGAAGTCAAGAGAAAAATGCAGGTGTCCCTTCTATCAATGTGTATTACTTGGTTTCCAACGGTGCTAATGTATTCCGGTTTGTTTGATGAATTTTAAGTAGATTGCGTGTATGAAATAAGTCATTGTGGAAGCTAACATCCTGTCAATGACTTTTGATGTTATAAGAGCATACTAATCAGACTACAGCAGGTTGGTTAACTGTGTAATCAAATTAAATGGCAAAATGATGGTGTCGAATTCACCATTTTTAATATTACCATGGAAAAGTAGGAGCGTCCAATGCCAAAATGATGGTAAAGAATTGCGTATCATGAATATTACCATGAATAAGTAAGAGGGTTGATGCTAAAGTACAATAAATTGGTACTATTTATTTGGTCCAAACTTCTATTTCGTAAGGGGGCCTGGTCATTGGCAAGTATATGCGAGGCAGGAAACAGGTAGCAATGTAGCATATCACTCGCATACACTTGCCGGGGACCAGGCCCCTAAAGATACAATATATAACCCAAATGTGCAAACTTTTGGTTCAAATGCTTACATTACTCGTTCAGCACTCTTTTGCAATATGACTGATGTACATCAGAACCATGCGTAACCTTTGTTCTGATCACGTATCTTGTATTCTTTGAAGCGCAAAGTCTACTTTACATTTTTGTATTTTGGTTTGCGCTTCTCCCTGTTTTCGACATTTTATGGATACTACAGAGGAGACTGCACCTTAGCTCGATGACCTCCGGGACCATGGTGGGTCAAGACTCAAGTTAAATCTGCCAAGCTAAAAAGTGAAAAATTAAAGAAGGCACATGCCAGTATTTTGAGTTGAATAATTGTTGAGTTGCTGCATGCTATTGCTATGTTATATATAAGAAACACCAGTGTACTTGTATTCAATACATGGATCAAAGAACAGTAAAAGTTTCATATTCCATGGTCTTGAACTTTAGTAGAGAGTGGAGGTGGTTGTTCTTGAAACAGTATTTCTCTTTTTCCATTTGTACAATTTTTACTACTATCACCTAACGGCATAGAAAAAGTTGATCATTGTCATTGATCATTAACCCTGTCTCTACTTCCACGCCTTCATCATAACTCATATACAATGTTTATATATGTAGTTCTTTCTTTTATGCAAAATGTTTACACTTGCTTTACTCAACCTCTCTAATCATACATCCAAAGGCACGCACCCCTTTGTCAAATTCGATCTTTTTGCAATCCTGTTCTTTATTAAAGCAAGTAAAGCTTAGCTCTTCTTCAGTATCTAAGTCACATTTCTTGGTTTTCTTTCCTTCATGGGCCTGCATTCTCTTGTTTGGTTTGAGATTTTACTTCTCTTTGGTTGTTACAGATATGCTCTCAGTGATCAAAATGGTGAGTATTTCCCACTTGTTTAAATCTCTTAGTTAAACATGCACTTCAAGAACTGGTTACTACATTGTTTGTTTTTTTTTGATGAGTTATGGTCCCAGTTATGCAATTTCGTGATTAGTTAAGCTCTTGCTTGGATATTATCATTTCCACCATTCAGATTTTTATTAGTGATAGTCTGGCATTTTGATGGATCATTTTTATTACTTAGTATTGCTTATATGGTGCTCGTGGATCAGGTTTCTTGAGTTTGTCATGTGGAGGAACTGTGAATTTTGTCGATTCTTCCAACATTACTTGGACACCAGATAGTACTTATGTGACTACTGGCACAATAAGCACTGCTAATTTACCTGAGGGCAACTCCTCATCAAATATTCCAATTCGTTTTTTCCCCGAGTCCAAAGGCCGAAAGTGCTACTGGCTACCAATAAAGAACGTGTCATCACTTGTTCTTGTTCGAACTAAGTTTGTGTACAAAAACTACGATGGACTTGCAAAATCCCCTATATTTTCTGTCTCTCTTGGAACAGCTATGGCTACCACAATAAACCTTGCCAATGCTGATCCTTGGACAGAAGAATTTTTATGGCAAGTAAACAAAGACTATCTCTCTCTGTGTTTGAATTCCATCCCAGATGGTGGATTTCCTGTCATTTCATCAGTTGAAATCCGCCCACTTCCTGAAGGAGCTTACGCAAGTAGCTTGCAAAATTCACCTAATAAATCACTTCGGAAGTGCTATCGCATCAACTGTGGTTATACAAATGGATCTCTGCGGTATGAAATTTTCACTTTACAAATTTCTTGTGCATCAAGTCTACGAAATAATGGCACACGAGTTTAAATGTTTGTTTGATTATAGGTACCCTTTGGATCCGTACGATCGGATATGGGATGCTGATCAGAATTATACTCCCTTTCACTTATCAACTAGCTTTGATATTCAAAGCAACTTTAACTTATCAAGTAACAATCAGAGTCTTCCATCGTCTGTTCTTCAAACTGCGAGAGTCTTGACAAGAAGAGATGACTTGACATATAATCTTCCTCTTAGTAGCATACTAGGAGATTATAGTATAGTTCTCTATTTTGCTGGCATTCTTCCTGTGTCCCCTACATTTGATGTGTTAATTGATGGAGGTCTTTTACAGTCAAACTATACGGTGAAGAGTGGGGAGGTCAGTAACTTATCTCTCACAGTATACGGAATCAATAACATGAACATCACATTGAAAAGTACAAGTTTCTACCCTCTACTTAGTGCAATTGAGGTCTTCGAGATTGTATACATTCCTGCAGCTTCTTCTTCAACAACAGGTACTTCTTTTTTGTTGTTAAATATCAACAACAGGGTTTGTTACCTTTTTCATGTAATGCAAGGTTTAATAATGCAAAGATATATGTCTTTCAAATAAAATTCTATATCTGAGGACTATATCTAGAACAATTTCCTTTTTCAGTTTCAGCACTGCAGGTTATTCAAAAATCGACTGGTTTAGATCTGGGATGGGAAGATGATCCCTGCTATCCATTGCCATGGGATCATATTGGCTGCACAGGCAGTTTAGTTACTTCACTGTATGTGTCTAAGTGTTGTTCCATAATTTCTTTTGTTCATGATGAAAATAAATTGGACTTACATTTTATAGTTTATAAGCTTTGCTTTCCAAATCTCCACTCAGGGATCTCTCTAATATTATCTTGAGATCAATTGGCCCTAGATTTGGTGATCTACTGGATCTTCAAACCCTGTAAGATTTTTGATTTTACATTATGGCGGTGCTGTTTAGCACTCTTATAGGTTTCATCTTCCACTATATCTAAAGTTTTTCGCACCATACTGACAGAGATTTGCATAATACATCACTTGCTGGAGCTATTCAAAACCTGGGTAGCCTGCAACAACTTCAAAAACTGTAATGCTTGTAAGCTAATGTTCCAATAACATAGTTCTCGATTCATTCCTGAAGCACTAAATAAAATTTGCCTCTGCAGCAATCTAAGTTTCAATCAGCTGAAATCCTTTGGTTCAGAGCTAGAAGACTTGGTTAATCTTCAAGTATTGTAAGTTTGAGGATTTAAGTCTATTTGATTTGGAAGGATTAATTTTTCTTCCCGTGTAAACTAACCACTGGAAATGTCAATAGTACTGAATCTTTATATTGTTATATGAAGGGACTTGCGGAATAATAGTTTAGATAGTATAGTCCCAGACAGCTTGGGACAGTTAAAGAACCTTCACCTTCTGTAAGTACAACAGCACAAAGCATATGTTTCTTTAGCATTTATTGACTTAATACCTGTTATGTATGAAGCTAACCTCAATTCCTTACCTTATTTATAGAAATTTGGAGAATAACAAACTGCAAGGCACCCTTCCTCAATCATTGAACCGCCAAAATGTGGATATTAGGTCTGTGGATGACAATGTTATGGCATACATTGTTTCAACAAGTGACTGTATCTGACAGATCGTTTCTGTGCAGAACATCAGGAAATTTATGCGTCTCTTTTTCCATGTCCACGTGCAACGATGCTGATGTGTCAAGAAACTCTTCAATAGAAGCGCCTCAAGTTACACTCTTTACCTCGACAAAGAAGCATAGTGGCCACCTCCATATAGCATTATTACTTGCAGCAGTTGTAGGAGTTATATTTGCACTTGTCATTGTTTGTATTGCAGTGTTCTTGTATCTGAGGAGAAAGGACAAAGAAGTCACTTATAAAGAAAGTATGAATTTACCTGCACCAGTTTGCCAGATTCTATTAATCCTTTATTCTCCCGAGACTTGATTTATATAAATTTGAGCAGGCATGGATATGCGGGATTGCATTGCTGCAAAATCATACTCCTACAAGGACATTAAAACAGCTACAAAGAATTTTAAGGAAGTTATAGGCAGAGGTAGTTTTGGATCAGTCTTTGTTGGAAAATTTTCTAATGGAAAGCAAGTAGCTGTGAAAGTGCGATATGATAGTAGTCAACTTGGGGCTGATGCATTTATCAATGAGGTGTATACACAAACCTTATTTGGAATCAAAAAGTTTTTATTATATGATGGTTTGATGTTTTCATTTATTTATTTATCAACATCTGATATTCTGATTCACGAGGAACAAGAATTTCTTATACATATGCTGACAGTGATTCTGTAAAATGGCTGATAGGTCTGTCTTCTATCGCAAATTCGCCATCAGAATCTTGTATCTCTGGAAGGATTTTGTCATGAATCAAAGCAGCAAATACTTGTTTATGAGTACTTACCTGGTGGATCATTAGCTGATAAACTTTATGGTATATTAGTAGTTTTTTTATCAATTGTTTTAGTTTTTGATTGTATCGTTAAGTTGTACATTATATTTAAGATGTATATATTTTCCAAGATTATAATGAGTATTTTTTCAGGAGCGAAAAGTAAAAAAACGACATTAGGCTGGGGCAGGAGATTGAAGATCGCTGTTGATGCTGCAAAAGGTACACTTTAATATTTGTACAGGTCATCTCAACATCTTAGATAAGTAAAAGATACATATGAAGAAGTAAAGAAGGATGGTAGCAATAAACTCCTGATATTTTTAGTTTTGATATTAGTTTTTGCACACTTGTCAATCTGAATCAAACCACTCTTCTGCAAGTTTATCTTAGTACTCATTTTTCTGCATCTTATGTTGGTACATCCTCTTTGGTTTACGTTGTTAATTTGCAACACTGAAACTGAACGACGCCTCATTTTTGAAAGCACTGGACTACTTGCACAATGGTAGTGAGCCACGAATTATACACCGTGATGTGAAGTCTAGTAATATACTATTGGACAAGGAGATGAATGCTAAAGTCTGCGACTTTGGCCTATCAAAACAAGTAACTCAAGCAGATGCATCTCATGTCACCACTGTTGTCAAGGGAACTGCTGGATATCTTGATCCTGAGTAAGTGTTTGTTATATTATCCAGTCAATTTATCATGCTGACAGAACCCCGTTGTCTTCATTCTCTGTTATTTATTTGCAGATACTATGCTACACAACAACTAACTGAGAAGAGTGACATCTTCAGTTTTGGGGTTGTTCTTCTAGAGCTTATATGTGGCCGTGAGCCACTGAGTCGTGCTGGAGCTCCTGATTCTTTCAATTTAGTTTTATGGGTACCACAGCTTTTTTTCATCCCCTTGATATTTATACTTTAACTTCAAACATTTTTTTCAAGATTTGTTCCACTTGTTGAAACTCTAAACTGCAGGCTAAGCCATACCTGCAAGCTGGTGCATTTGAGATTGTGGATGAGCAACTGAAGGGTACTTTTGCAGAGGAGAGCATGCACAAGGCGGCGGCAATTGCTGCAAGGTCCGTAGAGAGGGATGCAGCACAGAGGCCAAATATTGCAGAGGTATTGGCAGAGCTAAAAGAAGCCTACAGCATCCAACTTTCTTATCTTGCTACTGCTGGAACTGTAAGCTGATGCTCTGTAAAAGTATAGTATATATTTTGGTTTTTTCATATCAAGCATTGAGCAAGGTGATTAGCTGTTTTCTTTTATTGCAAAGAGTATCTGGAATTTAAACCAATCACAAGCTTATAAAATTCAAATGAATATGAAGCTTGCCTTTTCTATTGCAGTAAATTCTATTTATAAAACTATTTTCTCTGATTTTCTTCCTTTTACTTGTCAGACAATTGAATTGCAGATCAAATACAAACTGTAAAAATAATCATTTTTAGAAAAATAGACAAACTGGGTAGTTTTGCTTGAATTCTGGATAAATCATTTTAACAGCCAAGGTTAAATATGATTTTTGAATGCTGTCTGACTCTGTTCACAAGAAAAGACATGATATTTGTACTTCCAAGTTGCAACATTGGGAAAAGGTCAAGAAACATTCTGAGGATTTCGATCATAAAAAGAGTAAATTCACTTTTATAAAAGCTATACATTGTTCAGTGTTGCTTTCTAAATCAAATATCTATCTATGAAACCCAAGCAAGACGCCTGGTAAATAATACGTAGCAAGGCCTATGCAAAATAATATTAGTCATCCCTTTACAAGGTATTAGCTTTGGCAGGATCCATCCTGTGCATCAAAGGGTACCGATAAATTGAGCACGATCTTGAAGAAAGAATAGCTGGAGTAGTGCTGTCCTGATTCCTGAAGAAAAATTAGCTGGAGTAGCGCTGCCGGAGATATAAGAACAATGCTGTTAAAGCTGCTACAGCATATGGGACCAATGTCCATATACCCTGCATTATTTAAAATTCAGATTATTGTATAATTAAGTATAATCAGTCACAGCCTCGAATTCAACAGATAAGTTTTTACCACTACAGTCGCAACGGTTGCAATAGCAAAAGCTGGACGCTCTCGCAATAAGAATCCAATCCCCAACTGAGCCCAAAAGAAAGAAAACAAAACAGCATTAGCTAACTAGAAAGTCACAGAGAAAAACTTCCGATGCCAGACCTCATTGATTTCATTTATGTGCAGATTGAGACAAAGAAAGAACATAAAAACATATGATGGCGATAATTAAAATAGTAAATACATTTCTGAAATTCATTAAGGTGACTATTTTCCAGGTAATGCAATCACCTGGACAGGAAGTGTAATTAACCCACCACAACATACACCAGCAAAATAGAACTCTGGAGATATACCCTGCATGACAAGTAGAGCCATTTTAACTGAACAGGCACTGAGCATTTTTCTTTGACCAACTTTTGACTGAATAAATATTCCTGTTTCTTAATGGTAGGAAACAATAGACTTTCAGAGATGTCAAACAAGTATAAAGGAGAACTACCAGTGCCCCTGCTAGGAAAGCTGTTGGATTTCTCACTCCAAGGGAAAAGCGTTCAACTACATATCAAATGCACAGGATATCAGTAAAAGGAACAAGAGACAAGACATATAACTTATTGTGTATTTCATTGAAGAAAGAAAAGACATGAAGATATAAATCAACAAACATCTTAGCTGTAAGACCATAGACAAAGGTTATACAGACAATTAATATCCCCACCCCTATTGTTCTCAGTATTGGTTGGGACAACTAGGGACACATCTGAACAAATAAATCTTAACCTGGGCACCGTTTGTGAGTATCGAGTACCTACACATCAACAACTAATGGCATGTAAATTTACATAAATATGTGTGAGGGGGGTGTTAATTTTGGTCTGGGGAATTGTACCAGAGACCTTGAAGTTGCTATCCAAAGCCTCAGAGCATCTTGACCACCATTAAGAGTTTAGTAACCATATATCACTGAACACAGTTATTCCAATGACATAAATTATGCACAAATTTTTAATTCAGACATGTAAAACGAGGGAACAACAAATTATGCACTTTGAAGTTTAGACTCACCAAAACCTATAAGATTTCCATATCTTTGCACATTACGTGTGATGCTCACTGCTTTCTCTTTTCCTATACCTAACTGCATATGAAATCAGAATAGCACACTTTAGCTTCTATAAAATAGGCTCACCCACATAAGTTTATTTTCTGTTTTGTTTTTGCTAAATAAAGTTAGTTTTATGTTAGGTAATGCTAAAAGCAATTCATCATGAACAAACCTTTGAACACACATCATTTGTGGTCCCGGATGTCCTAAAGAACTTGCCGATGTAGAATGGTACCATATCACTGATGCATACTCCCCTGATAAGTAATAATGTTTTAAAAAAATGAAGTTCGGTAAAAGTTGATTCTGCTGAAAACTAAAAGGACCGTTTCAAAGAAGATAGATTTGGCCCTTACCAGTACACCCACAAAATCGTAGTGGTTATATATGACGTATTTCTGGTAAAAGATTCTGCAAAGGACAGCCATGTCCCATCCAGAGTCAGCCTCCGTGCCAAGGAGATGCCCACCTACAACATTCATAGAAACATATTTTTTTAACTTTAAAGAGAACTGTCAAATTGTAAAAACACCAATATATGACAGAGCACTTATTTGAATAGAGAGGGTGACACTAGTTTATGTGAAAATACCAGAAAAAAGGACAGACCCATATATTTAAAGCTTCTTCACTGATGAAAAGTCCAAATCCTGCAGCCATAAGCAACCAAAAGTAGATCCATCTGCATTACGGAAATGAACTGGTATTGTCAGAACCCATGCTATTATTGAGTAGATATATAATGGCAGTATTACCCTATAAAAATATTCCTAGTGTACCAAGCGTGGTGGTGAAGTGCAAGTATAAATATTAGATTCAGATAGTATTGAACGACGAATGTAAAAAAAAGTTTGTACAATTTAAAAAGAATGGTAAGGTACTGCACCAAAATGCCTTTAAAAAAACCATAAGATTTAGAGTTATATCAGCATGGTAATGGTAAACTGACTGATCTTGTACATCAGATTCCATACCCTGGAGCAGATTCTGGTAGCATAACTCTGTATCCAAAAGCTTTAAAAGTAAAAACATTGCTTGCATCTAAAGTGGAAGAGGATGTATCCTTAGCAAGATATTGGATTCCAAGAGAAGGTCCTTGATCAGGCTGCTTGAGGTAGATTGATAATATAGTTATCGTTGCAGCAACACCTAGGGCTATTGCTAACTTTGCAAGGAATGAATTTCCAGGTCCCGTGGTTGTCTTTACCGGACGCACTAGCAACTCATTGATATCCTTATCTTGATTCTCTGAAGTGTCAACAGATTTTGTGGCCTCATAATTCTCAGCATCCTCGTGCTTAAAGCTTCGAATCCTGTTGGTAATAACTAAGAATGTGAAACCTCATTCTCGAGTTATACAGAAAAAATGTGCATACAATTCAGATAGTATCTTGGTCAAGACAATATTTATCGTGACCACAGCCTGTCTCAGAATAATGTCATGATTTAGGGAAAGCAAAATACATTGTAGTCAATGACAATTGTTCCAAGAGCAATGATGCTGAAAGTATTTAAATTGTAGTTTTTACATAGACACGTCAAAGTGAAAAGAAGATTAGATATAGCCAGCATATGTAGAGAATTTTGAATTTACATAGGAAGTATTTATAGCCACCATAGTTATAGGAAGTAATTATAGATTTAATATGAGGAACTTTTTTTGATTTATACATCAAATATGGAGAATACTTTCTGGTGACTTTCGAACATGCACAAGGGAAAGTAGTACATGGTGGTGCGGAATAGTCAAGAAAACAAGATTCTATTTCATGTTTCAACGGCAAAGCACGATTTTTGGCTATAAGAGTGTTATGCTGCCTTGATTCCTTCCTATTATGAATTAGAATGATCCCTACTTCGGTTCTTCCAAAGATTAGTAGCTCTACTTCACATGGGATGCAATCATAGATATGTCTAGGTTTGTCCAATTTACTATTTTTTAATAGATCTAGTTAACAATAAATTCTATCTTAGTAGTAATTGCAGAACATTGACAATTTGACGCTGATCAAACAACCACATAATTTACTCTTATGACATAAAGATTAGATGAGTGTATATATGCACAAAGCATAATTCTTTTCTTAAAGTTTAGTTGCAGCGGAATAATTTCATATATTTCAAGGTCATATGATGGCAAGCCGGATTCTTAAACAATGTCCCTAGGAAGAAGATTGACCGTAAGCACTAGACTATCCCCAAATCCTCGTGACTATCAAATTTATCACTCAAAATCACTTCTTCTGCCTTTCATTCGAAATCAGCAAGCTGATAAAGATGTTATAAACTACTAAACAGCAAATATGATCTCATATTGTTCAATTTACATTCTAATCTCAAACAAAAAAACTACAATATATAACTTGTCTACAAAACACACAAAAAGTACAATTAACAAACAAACATTCTTAACAGAACACTCTCTTAGTTGTGTATACAGACAACTTACAGAAATCTACTTGTCATACTAAACACAAAAGATAAACCCATGTAAACACTTGCAGACCACAAGTACATAAAAGTATTACAGCAACATTTAGCAGCAGCGAGAAGAGTGGAGTAGTTACCTAAAATGGGGCAGTAGATTAAGTCTTCTTGGTTGGAAAGTAAGAACATTAGGGTGAAGATTGAAAGAGATTCTTGATAAAAATGGCTGGGAGAGAAGTGATTTACAAGGAGAACAAGCGGAGAGAAGCAACATTGTAGACATGGGTAAGAACCCAAACTCAAGCGGGGTCAAACACAAATTAACATAAAGTCATAAACAAAGAATGAAGAATAGCTCGGTAGATTTGAGTTTGGTGGTTTCATTTTATAGTGTTTGAAAGTGTTTGAATGATATGGTCAACTACTCGACTTGTATTATTATCTTATGGATATGCTTTTCTGATGGGGTGATGGCCTAAATATCATTTGAAGTAAAAAATTGTCCAAATTATTATTTTCAAAATTAATGATCTAAAATATCATTTCATTATGCTATTTTGTTCATTTTGACAAAATGTGACTTTATCTAGCATTTTATTTTCTTTTTAATTTTTTTGCATAACGACTAGATAAAGTAGCGTTACTGCTTCGTTTTTTTCTAACCTGTGAGACTGCGGGTCACTGTGGTGTTTTGACCCCAAAATATAATATTATGTAGCGTTTTGGCCTCAAAGCCAAATCACAAGTGGAGGTAGATCCAAGATTTAAGGGCAAAGAAAAAGTTGATAAACCTGTAAAGGTATACATGCCAATCATGGATGAAGAAATAATTGATGAAGAAAATACTAGTCTTACTCTGAAGAAAAAGAAGATTCCTCAAACAACCTCTGGCATGACTCAAGTTGTTCAGAGTCAAGATGTAGTAAGTTCTGATATTACAAAGAAGCAAGCAACCTCTGACATAGCTCAAGTTGGCTTGATATCAGAAGATAAGAAGAAGGGTACATTAACCTCTGACAGTTCTCATGTTAAACCCATTACAAGTCTTTTACCAGGATTCACAAAAACTCAACAAACTCAACCTTTGAAGACTACATCAAGTGGTTTTGAAGCAAGAGTTGTTCAAGAAAAGGAAGTAAGAGACAAATTAGGATTGGGTAGTTCTAAAGAGAAGATAATACACAACACTACCAATGATCCAACTTACTTAAGTGAAACAGGTGTAGGAGCAAGTCCTGAAAGATTGAATCAACTTGAATCTGTACAAATGGTTTACCATTCTGTTTTGAAAGAAGATGTCATGTTATATTTTATGACAGATGGAAGGGTATTTCATATCAGGAAAAATGCTATTCCACCGAAGTATTTTGAAGAACTAGAACATGTTCTATTTCTACTTCAAGTGAAAAACAGATCAACAGATGGTATTGCAGGTTATTTAAAGTCAAATATTCAAAGACAGAAGAGGCTTTACTCTGTAAAGTCTGACAGCCCATACTGTCCTAAGTACATATCTCACAGTGGAGATATTGTTGAAATGAAGTCTACTACTGCTAAAATCATCACTACATTTTCTGGTATTAAGGGACTTGAATTCAATCTAGAGTCTGATAAACCATATATTATCAGACTGGATCAAGATATAAGAAAAGTTAAGATAAATGATCTCAGAGCTGCTATTTTTCAAACTGGTGAAGATACAGCTGAACTGAAAAATGCTAAAAGGAGGATGGTCAATAAACTTGAATATGCTGATAGAAGTCTTTTAAGGAACTATCCCAGCACAACTCCTGACATCAAAGAGATCAGAAATTGAAGCCAAGTCAAAGATCTACAACTGCTTAAATTCTGAAGGATATACAGACTGAAGCTGAAATCAGATTTTAAGGATGGTAAAGCTACAAGGACTGTAAGTTGTAGTTATCTAGTAATTCTCATGCATTTGTACTTAATGTTTTTGACATCATCAAATATCTGTTGAACTTGTATATTATGCTAATTTACAAGTTGGGGGAGATTGTTAGATATATTTGTGATGTCATGGCTAATATGATTTGTGTTTAGTTTTCAGATCTTACTTAACAGGACAAATCAGTACTTAACTGGATATCAGTACTTATACTGGAGTCATAACTTAAGTTATTAGAACTTAAGTTATCAGAAGATATTTATCAGGAGATAATATCAGGACTTAAGTAGACTTTCAGATAAGGCAGGCGGCTGATTGAAAGGAAAGAAGATCGAGACTAAGATAAAAAGAAATATGTATGGAGAAGAATTCTATGAAGAATAGAATACTTGGAAGAAGAGATATCTGATTGATATATTTTAGGAAGCAGAATTATATTCAATATCAATTAGAACTTATCTTGTAACTGTGTGTCTATATAAACACATCATAGGGTTTACACTATATGTGTTATCTTAATCGAAATTATTATTCTTTGTAACCCTAGCAGCTCTCGTGATAATTTGTTCATCACTGAGAGAGAATAGTTCTTTGTAACAGAGTTTATTGTGTTCAATAAAATCTGTGTTCTGTTACTTGAGTTCTTATATTCGATTTGATTGTAGTAAACACTGTACTCAACCCCCTTCTACAGTGTGTGTGGCCTAACAAGTGGTATCAGAGCAGATCTGTTAACACACATACAGTTTAAGATCCAAAAACAATCATGTCTGAAGAAGAAACTCCAACCAAGCCCACCAAAACTGAAGAAACTCCAAAAACAATAACCCATAGTCGATATGAGACTATAAGAGTTCCCATGTTGAGACCCTCTGAGTATTCCATATGGAAAGTGAAGATGACTATATTTCTGGAAGCTACAAATCCAGAATATCTCGACAGGATTAATGAAGGACCACATATGCCAACCAAACTCTCTGTGGAAGTTGCAGGTCAGCTAGCAAAGTCTGTACCAATGGAGAAAAGTGATTACACAGCTGAAGATATCTCATCGATTGCAAAGGATGCAAAGGTAAGACACTTGCTGCATAGTGCTATTGATAATGTCATGTCAAACAGGGTAGTACAATGCAAGACTGCAAAGGAGATATGGGATGCTTTGGAAATAAGGTGTCAGGAAACTGATGCAATCAAGAAGAACAGGAAGACTATACTCACTCAAGAGTATGAGCACTTTGACTCAAAGCCAGATGAGTCATTAACTGATTTATATGACAGATTTATCAAACTCTTGAATGACTTGTCACTAGTGGACAAGGAATATGATATTGAAGATTCAAATATTAAATTCTTGCTAGCTCTTCCAGAAAGATGGGATTTGAAGGCTACAATAATAAGAGACAACTATGCTCTTGAGAAAATAACTCTTGATGAAATTTATGGGATGCTCAAGACTCATGAACTTGAGATGGAACAAAGAAGCAAGAGGAATGGAAGAAAGTCAAGGACAGTTGCTCTTAAGGCTGAGGAGGAAATTCCCAAAGTTACTGCCTTAAGGAAAGGCAAGGGAAATGCTCTCATCACAAAGTCTGATACTGAGTCATCAAGTTCTGATAGTGATGATGACTCAGAAACTGAAAGTTTACCTGAGATGGACCCTGATGAAGAGATGATGAAGCTGTGTGCTCTAATGGTGAAAGAAATCACAAAGATTGCATACAGGAAATTCAGGAGAGGAAAGAAGTCTTCCAGGAAAGGTGCAAGTTCTGATAAGAAAGGTTTCAGAAAATCTGAAGGCAAAGGAGGAAAGCCTGACAAAGGAGATTACTCAAATGTCAAATGCTACAACTGTGGTGAGAAAGGCCACATATCTCCTGATTGCAGAAAAGGGAAGAGTGATAAAGGCAAGGCTCTTGTCACAAAGAAGAAAAGCTGGTCAGATGCTTCAGATTCTAAGGATGAGGAAAACTATGCCTTGATGGTAAATGCTGATAGCAGTCCTGATACTACTGAGATAAAGGTACCTTAAACTACTTATGCCTTTCATACTGATGATATTACTGAGTTGAGATTATATCTTAAAACCATGTTTATTAGTTACAGAGATCAAACTTTAACATGTGAAAGATTAACTTCTGAAAATCTTGCTTTTAAAAAGAGGAATGATTATTGTTAGTCCCTTAACAATATGACAAGAATTACAGAAGGGGGGGGGGGTTGAATGGAATTCTTGAAACTTTTTCTTGAATAAAAATTGTTCTAACTCAAATATATATATCAGTGTGAATTGATTAGCAGAATGCGGAATAATCACTTGAAATGAATCAAAACACAAGTAATTAAAAACAAGAGTCTTTAAAAACTTTATGGTGGATTTGAATGATTCCACCAGAGATATATAATATATATCGAGAGAACTCTGTGTGCAAAACACTCATAGCTGCTTACAAAATAATAACTACTAAGAATGAGAGAAATGCTAAGAATACAGCTTACAAATGTTTCTCTCTTAGTTGCTAGATTTCTTTTTTTTTACTTAGATTGCTGCTTCTTTGTTTATATATCACCAAGATTACAAAGCAATAAGACAAGATAATAAAACAAAAACTATCAAGTCTATTACAATGCTACTTCATTACTCTATTCCAGCATCTTTGAATATCTTCATAATAGCATGGAAATGGCAATGCTTCTTTGTTCTCGAAAACCCAGTTGAATAGGCTACCACATTCCATTTGCATACACTCGACGTATGTGACTGTGTTGTCACTGTCAACTGGTATTTGAATTCTTTATCCGTTGAGTACATGATCATCCGTCAATGGCTTTATTGAACATCGGTCGACAGCTATATTGAACATCCGTTGATAGCTATTTGATCATCCGTCGAAGCTCTGTTAATCATCCGTCGATAGCTGTTTGGCACTTGACTTCATTTCATTTATACAGAATTACAAGACATCATCTATGTACAGTTAATCAACCTATTCTGCATATCTAGTTAAAGTCAACATGACTTATATGCTACTACAGAATCTATACAAAGGTGTATGCAGAAATATGCTACAGACTTATTGTTACATAAGCTACTCACTCGATGGATAATAAGTCATCATCCGTTGGGACTATATTGAGTCATCCGTCGGAACTATAATCCTTATTCGTCGAGTGCTACATTTTCACTAAGTAAAATCTACCAAGGTGTTTTGTTCATGTAATCATCAAGTACACACATGTTCACAACAATCTCCCCCAATTTATGTCTACTGGAATTGTAGCCATAAATTAAGAGATACTTGATGATAACAAAACACCCTAAAAGTACAACTTTAAAAGAAAGTAGATAATACTGTTAAGTGCTTCAATTAACAAAATGTACAAAGTTTTGCTCACAGTCATTTTCAAGGTGCTCCTTTAGCCTGAGCAGATTTGTTTATCTCCTTGAAGGTCTGGATCTCTTTCCAAGCTTTCTGTTATTTTCCTCAATCTGATTTTGGAGCTTCCTGTGGAATTCCAATTCATCAGGTTCTGAGAGATTTAGCTTTTCTTGAATTTCCAAGAGAGTCTCATTGCTAGAGATGCTCAATTGGTCTTCTAATCTGAAAAATCTTCTCACTCCTTTATCATCCATGAACTCCATCAGCCAGTAGGGCCTTAGATGCACTCTTTTCCATGTGTAAGGAATAATTAGAGTCTTTGGGAGTGCATCTTTAGCTCTAACACTCCTTAGTTCTTCAATCTTCTTCAGAACCAATCTTCTTGCAGTAATATTGAACCCAAAGTTCTTCTTGAAAGATGAATAAACCTTAATCAGTACAGCTTGGCTTTCTTGAAGGATCCTATGAAGTGGCCACTAAATCTCCTTTCCTCCTTTGTACTTGAACACTAACCTTTCAGGTAGGTTTCTGTATGCATCAATGCCTCTCACTTCATCTAGTTCATCTAGATAGAGGTTTAGATCAGAAAATTCTTTGATGTCACACAAGTACATGTAATCTCCCTTATTGACTTTGGATTGAGCTTTAGCTAGGAGTTTGGATTTGATGGGTGACAACTTCATTTTCTTGACTGCTCTTGACTTTATTCTTTTTGGCTTGCTAAGGATTGGTAAGTTGAAGTCAGGAATTGGTAGGCTCTCCCAATCTATTGGTTCATCCTTGGGAACAATGGGTTCACTATGTATGTTCCTGTAGGGATCCACCACCTTGATGTCTTCGAATACCACAGAGGGTTTTGATGCTTGAGTTGTAGTTGGAGTAGATTCCAATTCCTTATCAACAAAGTCCAGTTTCCTCTTGATTCTTTTAGCCAATTCCTTGATTCTTGGAGCTTTCTCCTGTTGAGGTTCAACTTGCTTCTTTTGATCTTGAGATTCAGTGATTTCAGTTGGTTGAGTAGGAATTTGTTGTGTTGGTTTCACAACTTGTAGCTTGGCCAAGATAGCAATTTGCACTTTCTGTTGTTTAGCCTTTTTAGCATCTAGAGCAGCTTGCTTCTTTTCCTGCTTCAATCTAGCCTTTTATTCTCTCTTTGCTTGAGCAAATTGAGGATGTCTAGCCACCACACAAATTTCTTTCCCATTTCTGAAAACTTTAGCAATTCTCTATTTCAAAACTGAATCAGTTGGATCATTATAGAAAGCAATTGACCTTGACAGAAGCTTCTTCTCATCAGGCTTAGAAATGTCATACACTGTATCCAAAGGGTTCTTCAATGACGATTTTGGATAGCTGACCCTTGGTTTTAGAATTCTTTCATCCTTTGGAGATTTGATGCAAGATGGTTGTCCTCTTTCCAGATAGTTCATGCTCATCTCATTCACAGAAATCTGCTTGATTTGAGAGTGATGTATGGCTGACTTTACTGGCTCCTTGACTAGTCCAAACTTATTTTGTATATCCTCATCTATCTTCTCCCAGTTGATTAGACTCAACTTCTCCTTTTCAGCTGCTCTTAAGTTGGCTGCTGCTGCTTTGATCAGATCTATACTGTCTGTAACTGGTGGCTTTGAGATAGTAATTGAAGGCACAATTACTTTACTGATTTAAATTTGAAGCCTCTCCCCCTCACTTGGCTCCCCCTCACTTGGTCCCTTCTCCCCCTTTTTGTTATCATCAAGTTGAATTGAGGAGGGGGTTTGAGCAGCCACCAATTTCTGAAGTAAATATGTCTGTTGGGCTTGATGAAGATGAATAGCTGTTAAAGATGCTTCCATAGCTGACATTCTTGTATCCAAAGCATCTATCTTTGTTGCAAGATCAAAATTTTTCCTTAATTGCCTCTTGATGTCAAGCATGGTAGTGTCTGGAATCTTAGAATCCATTTTATCTGAAATGGCCTTCTTCATCTCATCAATATCACCCTTGATGGTGTTAACATCTCTAGCATGTTGGAGGCCTTGAATTTGTTGAAGTTGCAGAGAGGCTAGATGTGCTTGAAGGAGCTTCTTGGTGCTGGCATTTGTAGTGGTTTGAAGAGCAGTATTTGTCTGATTGATTAGCTGGATCAGGGTTGTCTTGAAGTAGTGCTCATCACAGTGCTTTGAGAATACCCATGATGGCAGACCTGATCTTGAACTTAAACCTACTTCTCCCCTATGTCCATTGCCTCATCTTCACTATCCCCACTCTCATCACCAAAGAAATCAGTTGAACCACCAGTCTCATAATTCACATCACCAGCTGTAGAGGGCAAAGCTGTGATGTCATCCTTAGCTCTTAGCATAGACTGTGTGGTATGTACCAGATTGAGCATCCTTTCTGCATTGTCATTGCCCTGTTCAGCTAGAAGTTGATAAGCTAAAACAGGGTGAGTAAATGCCTCAGCATCAATGGAGGTGGAATCTATAACAGCTTGAGGTTACTGAGATAGTCCATCCATGTCTGCATCCTGGACATTCATTGACTCACTAGCAATGACATCCATCCTTATAGCTCCAGTACCTGCATTTCTCTTATTTTCTCTCTTTTGTTACATCAGGGTCTCACCATGGCTCCCCACCCTCACACCCTCACCTTCACCATCTAAGGTGGGATTCCTCTCACTTACTTTTGTCAATCCTGAAGAAATGGATTGCATAGTTTCACTCATTATCTCTCCTTTTTCCTGGGAGCAACCCAGACTCTCACTCAAAACACTCTTTTATCTCAATCCTAACAGTGACTGTACAACCACTAATTCTTCTGCACTTGAAATAAGTGAATTTTAAGGTGGTGCAGAGATACTCGACGGATGAGTGATATCCATTGGGTGAATGGTTTTGCTATCTGACGGATAACTGCTGTTAAGCTTATCCGTCGGGATACAATCACTGCTCGACGGATGAGCAATATCCGTCGAGAGAGTATAAATGAATGAACTAGAAATTGAAACTATTGTGGACTCTATGCTGATTGAAGATATTTTGGGCATAGATGATTCAACAGTTCCTGAAAGAATTGGCAAGTGAGCCAACAAATCATCTAAAAGATGATGCTCACTTGCACTAGATTTTGGCTTCCCCAACAAAGTTAAAGAATGGGAATCAAGAATTGATGTGTTTATCATATCCACATCCAGAGAATTTGTGGAAGAATTTGGTGTGTGAGGTGCTTCTATTACTAGAGATTTTGGCTGTGACTCCACATTTATTGGAGCCACATCAAGCTGAATTTGTGAATGTGCAGTGACTGTATCTTTAGCACCAGTTTGCACAGTGTGTGTACCCTGTGCATCCCCAAGGGTTTTAGATTTCTTCTTTCTGGCATAAGTTTGGGGTGAGCTTGTGTCCCTAACCCTCTTGACCTGTGCTCTTGGTTGAGAGCTTTGTTCAATAGCTACATCCTTTTGGGAGGATGCAGCTAAAAATGAGCTTTTATCCTTTTTAAGCACTGCAGTTTGTTGGGAAACTGCAGTGTGGCTAGGCTGGGAACCACTCAACTCTCCATCCTTATCCTTAGGGTTTTTTTTATGTTAACCCCTTCCCTCACCTATCTTTCCCACCTTCACACCCCCCTCTTTGGTTTTGGTGGATTTTGCAACTGGCATCTTTTGAGAGATGCCAGAGGGGGCTTTCTTTGATTTGGATTTTGAAATAATTGCAGGTTAAGTAGTTTGGGTAGGCAACTGTTGGGTCATTGACACAGTTGCCATAGCCACACTAGAACTCAAAGAAATTAGTGAGGTTGGAATAGTAGTAGGGATAGATGAACTTACCTCACTTACCTGAGGTGCTTCCATTATAGGGAAATAGAACAGTGGCACCTTCTTGTGATGATTGGCCCTGTTTAAGTCTGCAATGATTCTTCTCTCTTGAACCCAACAATCTAATTTGTTGTTTGGGTTCTCAAACATAATTTCTTCACAGAGGTGGTTAGCTAACATCATGAAAAATCTAGCATAATACACACTTTTACCCCTCTTGTTTAACTCTCCTAATTTATAGCCCAACTCAAACAGATGAAGGTCACTAAAATTGAAATATTTATCTGTAACTAGCATGTAGAGCATGGATATATTAACAGAATCAAAATTACTGATTTTACCAGAAAAGACCCTGGTCACTATATCACACATAAAACTCCATTCTTTCCTAAGACCCAATCTCCTAATGTCACTCAACTTAAAAGTAGAAAGAGCATAGTTCATGGAATTAAGCATATTAATTATGTCAGTGTCAGTGTGTGGTGAGGTCACAGTGTTATCAGGAATCTTGAAACATGCTTTTATAACATCACTATTGATACATAATTCTTTACCTTTAATGGTAAGTGCGATTGTCTTATCTGTTGAGTTGTATGTAGCAGTAGTCCACATCTCTTCAACAACTTCACAGAAAATGGTGGGTGATTCCAGCATGGCATAGCTAAGCTTGCAATTCTTCACAAAGTCCATCATCTTGTGATAGTCATCAGATTGCTGAATACCCTTGTTTACTAGTGCAGTGAAATTGTTCTTCTCATAAATGAACCCAGTTTGAGACATAATCTTGACAACGGGCGCCATTGTTAGAGAATAAGAGCTTGAAGAGAGAGAGAGTAAGTGCTTTGAAAGAGAAAGAAATTTGAGCAGTTGATTTGAGAATGATAAAAGAAAAGTAATAGAAATGAAATAAACTTTTATACTATCTCAAAAATAACTGTTAAAAATAATAAAGTAAAATAAAATAACCAATGAGAATTGCCCAAAATAGCCGTTTTTAAAAAATAAACTGTAAAAATTCCACCCATTATCCGTCGTGTTATGCTTACAAATTATAAGTATACTCGATGGATAATGTTCAGGAAATTAACGACTAAGATTAAGACAATTCGACGGATGAGGATAAACTGTTATCCGTCGAGTCATAAAATATTCCAGAAACATAATTGATTTTTATTAGCAAACTGTACTTCGACGGATGATCAAACTCGATGGATAAAGATCATCGGTCGAGATGTAAATTTTGACTTAGTCAAAATTTCATCCAAGACTGAAAAATCATTTAAGTTTCTGGCTGCATTACAACTTGCAAATTATCTCATAAGTATTTAAGAATAATTAAGCATACCTAACTCACTCACCAACCTTGAAAAGGTGGATTCATCCAGTGGCTTGGTAAAAATATCTGCAAGTTGCTTCTCACTTGGAACAAAATTTAGTTCTACAGTACCATTCATTACATGTTCCCTTATGAAATGGTACTTGATATCTATGTGCTTTATTCTTGAGTGTTGTACTGGATTTTCAGTGATGGCAATTGCACTTGTGTTATCACAGAAATTGGGAATCCTTTCAACTTGTAAACCATAGTCTAGCAATTGATTTTTCATCCACAAAATCTGTGCACAGCAACTGCCAGCATCAATATATTCAGCTTCAGCTGTAGAAGTAAAAACTGAATTTTGCTTTTTACTGAACCAGGAGACAAGCTTGTTTCCCAGAAATTGATAGGTTCCTATTGTACTTTTTCTATCAATTCTACAACCTGCATAATCTGCATCTGAATAACCAGTTAGATCAAAACCAGAATCTCTAGGGTACCAAATGCCATATTTTGGTGTTTCCTTGAGATATCTGAAAATTCTCTTAATAGCTATTTAGTGAGATTCTCTAGGATCAGCCTGAAATCTAGCACATAAACATGTAGCAAACATTATATCTGGCCTACTAGCTGTTAAGTATAGAAGTGAGCCAACCATGCCCCTATAACTTGAAATATCCACAAACTTTTCAGTAGTGTTTAATTCAAGCTTAGTTGCAGTGGCCATGGGAGTTTTTGCAGATGTGCAATCCATTAACTCAAACTTCTTTAAGAGATCAAAAATATATTTAGTTTGACTAATGAATATTCCATCACTAACTTGCTTAACTTGCAAACCAAGAAAGTAAGTTAGTTCTCCCATCATACTCATTTCATACTTACTTTGCATCAATTTGGCAAACTTTTTGCAAAGTTTCTCATCTGTAGAGCCAAAAATAATATCATCTACATAAATATGAACAAGTATACTAGAGCCATTAACATTTCTAAAGAATAAATTTTTATCTACAGTACCTCTTGTGAAATGATTTTCCAAAAGGAACTTTGATAAAGTGTCATACCAGGCTCTAGGTGCTTGCTTCAGTCCATAAAGTGCTTTCAAAAGATAATAGACATGTTCTGGAAAATTTGGATCTTTAAAACCAGGAGGTTGACTGACATAGACTTCCTCCTCCAAATCTCCATTCAGAAAAGCTCTTTTGACATCCATTTGATAGACCTTAAAATTGGCATGGGCTGCATAGGCTAAGAAAATTCTGATGGCTTCAAGTCTTGCAACAGGAGCAAATGTTTCATCAAAATCTATTCCTTCTTGTTGACAAACCCCTTAGCAACCAATCTAGCTTTGTTCCTGACTACTATGCCATTCACATCCATCTTGTTTCTGAATACCCATTTGGTGTCTATTGGATTCTTTCCTTTAGGCTTGGGCACCAGCTTCCATACATTATTCCTATCAAATTGGTTTAGCTCCTTCTGCATAGCTAAAATCCAATCTGGATCCAACAAAGCTTCTTCTACCTTCTTTGGTTCTTCCTTGGAAAGAAAGCTGCTGTATAGACATTCTTCTTGAGTTGCTCTCCTGGTTTGAACTCTAGAAGAAACATCACCAATTATGAGCTCAAATAGGTGATCTTTTGTCTATTTCCTTTGTTGAGGTAGATTAGCTATAGATGAAGAGGCCTCATTATTGTCTTGATGTGTGATTGAGTTTTGATTATTTGAAACTCCCCCTGAGTTTATGAATCTTTGATTTGAAAGAGGGGAATTTTCTGTAAGTGATCTATTATGACTTTCAGCTCCTTTTGATAACTCGACGGATGGTGAATTTTGAGTACCGACGGATGAGGCTGATTGTCTCTCGACGGATGATGCAGGTTGTCTACTGACGGATGATGTATTTTGTAACTCGACGGATGTTGAGTTAACAGCTTCATTTGAGGTAGGTTTTCCTGCACTATCCTTAGCAGTAGTTTCTTGATCCTTTCGTCATCACTGTCATCACTGTCATCACTGACCATCTCAATATTGTCAAATTTAAGGCTTTCATGGTAGTCTTCATCTTGCAGTCCTTCAATCTTTTTATCATCAAACACAACATGTATTGATTCCACAACAATGTTGGTTCTTAGATTGTAGACTCTATATGCTTAACAATAACATATCCAACAAAGATTTCTTCATCTGTTTTAGCATCAAACTTCCCATTTTGATCAGTTTGATTTCTCTGAATATAACATTTGCAGCCAAAGACATGAAGAAAATTTAGAGTTGGCTTCTTGTTCTTGAACAATTGATAAGGAGTCATGCATTTTGCTTGATTGATAAGAGAGATATTCTGAGTGTAGCATGCAGTATTTACAGCTTCAGCCCAGAAATATGTTGGCAGTTTAGATTCTTCAAGCATTGTTCTGGCAACTTCAATAAGTGATCTGTTCTTCCTTTCCACTACTCCATTCTGTTGTGGAGTTCTTGCTACTGAGAACTCATGCAAAATTCCATTTTCTTCACAAAATGCTCTCATGACAGAATTCTTGAACTCAGTTCCATTGTCACTCCTGATTCTTCTCACTTTGAAATCAGGATGATTATTGACTTGCCTTATGTGATTGATGATGATTTCACTAGCCTCATCTTTAGACTTTAGGAAGTATGTCTAAGAGAACTTTGAGAAATCATCTACAATTACTAGGCAAAATCTTTTCCTTGAAATGGACAATACATTGACTGGTCCAAACAAATCCATGTGTAGCAGTTGCAAAGGTTCTTCAATTGTTGAATCAAGTTTCTTTCTGAATGATGCTTTGATCTGCTTTCCCTTTTGGCAGGTATCACACAATCCATCCTTAGAAAACTCCACTAGAGGAATGCCTCTAACCAGTTCTTTCTTTACTAGTTCATTCATGGTCTTGAAGTTTAGATGGGATAACTTATTGTGCCATAACCAACTTTCATCCTGACTTGCTTTGCTGAGAAGACAAGTAACAGATTCTGCATTTGATGAGTTGAAGTCAGCTAGGTACACATTTCCTTTTCTCACACCAGTGAGAACCATTTTGTTGTTTCTTTTGTTAGTCACAACACAGGCTTCTGAGTTGAAGGTTACTAAATTTCCTTTATCACAAAGTTGGCTAATACTCAACAAGTTATGTTTGAGACCATCCACTAAGGCAATCTCCTCAATGATGACATTATCCTTTGAAATCAAGCCATATCCCACAGTATAACCCTTGTTGTCATCTCCAAAAGTAATACTTGGGCCAGCTCTCTCTCTGAACTCTGTGAGCAGGGTAGAATCACCAGTCATGTGTCTTGAACAACCACTATCCAAGTACCAAAGATTCTTTCTATTTTCCTGCACACATCAAAATCAAATCAAGTTGATTTTGGTACCCAAGTTTCCTTGGGTCCTGCCTTGTTAGCTTTCTTTTTCTGTTTCTTAGGCTTTACTTCATTTGACTTGGGGATATCAGATTCATCCTTCATCATTTGAGTTGGGCCTTTGAAACCATTCATTGCAACAGAATTATCATGCATATTATAATTAACAGGGAATTGCATGCTATTAGTAAACATGTTATTCCAATAAGGCATGCTAAATGGCATTTATGGCATACTAAATGCAGCATAATAAGAATTAGGTGCAAATGACATATTAGCAAACTCTGCATTCATATTCTGTGTAGACATAACATTCATAGGCATGGGAGGCATGACATTCATGTTGGGAAAGTGAGGTGGCACATACATGGAAGTAGGCATGCCAGATTTGCAATTAACAGACAAATGATTTATACTACCACACTTGACACATATTTTCCTAGGAGCATATTTATCAGGTGTGTAGTTATTATGTTTGTTAATTCCTACTTTACCATTTCTATTATTTTTCTTTTTAGCCTTTGTTTTTACCTCAATCTTTTCAAGTCTATCACTTAACTGTTTGACAGTCATGTGACCAACATTAGCCTTTTTTCCTTTCTTAACTTGACTCGATTCTCCTGGAACAAAGTTCTTGGAAACAGACCCATACTTTTCATTCAACTTAACAAGTTTGGCTTTACAAATAGACTTGCTTACAGTCGACGGATGAGGATTTTCATCAATCGACGGATATCCCTTTTTGTTATCCGACGGATGACCCTCATCATCCGTCGAGTCTACATCTGTTAGCACTCCATCCACCAAATTTGGTTCTAGTTTCCCCTTGTTCTTTTTCCAGGCTGCATCACAGAAGGACTCAATTCCTTGAACCTTGGTGATTTGAGCATGGACATCTCTAGATGTTTTCCATGCCTTAATCACCTCCTGTTCACGCTCGAGCTGCTTCTTTAAAATTTCTTCTTTCTTCAAGGACTCAGTTAATTCCTCCTTGGCAATCTTACACTCAATCCTTAATTTCTCAAAATCAATGAACTGAGACACCAGCACATTATTTCTCTCACTTAAAAACAAATTGTTTTCTTTGATTTTAGCATTTTCTTTAGTAAGAGACTTAAGTGTAACACGCAAATGATATAACTCAGTAGACATGTCATTTATAGCATTATTACACTCAGCTTTAGATAAATATACAAGGTTTGTAGTAATTACCTGATTACTTAAAGTGCTTGTCTCTATTTCATCATATTTGGCCATTAGGGCTAGATTGACATAGCTGACATCTTCATCTTCATCCAGACCATCCGCTGCCCAGTCATTTTCTTCTGTTATGAAAGCCCTTTCCTTTTGTTTGAGCAGCTCAAAGTATTTTTGCTTATAATCCACAGGCTCAAACTTTTTCTTGCTGGAATCTGACTTTCTACACTCACTGGAAAAGTGCCCTGCCAATCCACATTTGAAACATTTGAATTTTGACTTATCCACCATGTTTCTATTTGGCTTGGCTGCTCCAAAGTTCTTTTTGAACTTGAGCTTGGAAAATCTTTTGGAAAGAAATGCTAAATATTCATCAATGTCTTCCATGTCATCTTGGCTCAAAGAATCTTCATTTTCTACTGCAAGCCCATTGCCCTTGCTTTCACAGACCCTTGACGTTGACTCAACAGTTTCCATCTTCATCTCCTTCTCCTTCTCTAACTCAGCAACTAGTGTAATGGATCCTCCTTTCTTCTTTCCTCTCTTCATCCTCTCATCTTGCTCTGTTTCAAGCTCATAAGTTTTCAGGATGCCATACAGTCTCTCCAAAGTAAACTCCTTATAATCTTGTGAGTTTCTCAATGAGACTGTCATTGGTTTCCATTCTTTTGGAAGAGATCTAAGGAATTTCAAATTAGAGTCTTTTGTCTGATAGACCCTTCCATGCAACTTTAGAGCATTTAGTAGTTTTTAAAACCTACTAAAAATATCAGTAAGAGACTCACTTTCTTCATTATGAAAATGCCCATATTGCTGAATCAGTAGCTGCATCTTGTTTTCTCTAACTTGCTCAGTGCCATCACAGATGATCTGTATTGTATCCCAAACATCCTTAACAGTTATGCAGTTGATAATATTGTCAAACATATCACCAACAACTCCATTCAACAGGATATTCATGGCCCTTTTATCCTTCCTAACTTGTTCAATGTCAGGATCAGACCATTCATGCCTTGGCTTGGGGACAGATGACTCATTTCCAGTTGCAGCTCTCATTGGAACATGAGGACCTCTTTCTATGCAATCCACATAGGCCTCATCTTGAGAAAGCAAGTGAAGATGCATCTTTACCTTCCAATGATGGTAATTATCTTTATCTAGAAAAGGAATCTTGACTCCAACATCCTTCTTGTTCATCTTGCTGTATTGTTTTGATCTTTAAACTCTTTGTTTGTTAAGAGCTTGCTCTGATACCAATTGTTAGTCCCTTAACAATATGACAAGAATTACAGAAGGGGAGGTTGAATGGAATTCTTGAAACTTTTTCTTGAATAAAAATTGTTCTAACTCAAATATATATATCAGTGTGAATTGATTAGCATAATGCAGAATAATCACTTGAAATGAATCAAAACACAAGTAATTAAAAACAAGAGTCTTTAAAAACTTTCTGGTGGATTTGAATGATTCCACCAGAGATATATAATATATATCGAGAGAACTCTGTGTGCAAAACGCTCATAGCTGCTTACAAAATAATAACAACTAAGAATGAGAGAAATGCTAAGAATACAGCTTACAAATGTTTCTCTCTTAGTTGCTAGATTTTTTTTTTACTTAGATTGCTGCTTCTTGGTTTATATATCACCAAGATTATAAAGCAATAAGACAAGATAATAAAACAAAAACTATCAAGTCTATTACAATGCTACTTTATTACATTATTCCAGCATCTTTGAATATCTTCATAATAGCATGGAAATAACAATGCTTCTTTGTTCTCGAAAACCCAGTTGAATAGGCTACCACATTCCATTTGCATACACTTGACGTATGTGACTGTGTTGTCACTGTCAACTGATATTTGAATTCTTTATCTGTTGAGTACATGATCATCCGTCGATGGCTTTATTGAACATCGGTCGACAACTATATTGAACATTCGTTGATAGCTATTTGATCATCCGTCGAAGCTCTGTTAATCATCCGTCGATAGCTGTTTGGCACTTGACTTCATTTCATTTATGCAGAATTACAAGACATCATCTATGTACAGTTAATCAACCTATTCTGCATATCTAGTTAAAGTCAACATGACTTATATGCTACTACAGAATCTATACAAAGGTGTATGCAGAAATGTGCTACAGACTTATTGTTACATAAGCTACTCACTCGATGGATAATAAGTCATCATCCGTCAGGACTATAATGAGTCATCCGTCGGAACTATAATCCTTATCCGTCGAGTGCTATATTTTCACTAAGTAAAATCTAACAAGGTGTTTTGTTCATATAATCATCAAGTACACACATATTCACAACAATCTCCCCTAATTTATGTCTACTGGAATTGTAGCCATAAATTAAGAGATACTTGATGATAACAAAACACCCTAAATATACAACTTTAAAAGAAAGTAGATAATATTGTTAAGTGCTTCAATTAACAAAATGTACAAAGTTTTGCTCACAGTCATTTTCAAGGTGCTCCTCTAGCCTGAGCAGATTTGTGTATCTCCTTGAAGGTCTGGATCTCTTTCCAAGCTTTCTGTTATTTTCCTCAATCTGATTTTGGAGCTTCCTGTGGAATTCTAATTCATCAGGTTCTGAGAGATTTAGCTTTTCTTGAATTTCCAAGAGAGTCTCATTGCTAGAGATGCTCAATTAGTCTTCTAATCTGAAAAATATTCTCACTCCTTTGTCATCCATGAACTCCATCAGCCAGTAGGGCCTTAGATGCACTATTTTCCCTGTGTAAAGAATAATTAGCGTCTTTGGGAGCGCATCTTTAGCTCTAACACTCCTTAGTTCTTCAATCTTCTTCAGAACCAATCTTCTTGCAGTAATATTGAACCCAAAGTTCTTCTTGAAAGATGAATAAAGCTGGGATTTCAATGATCATGAACTGTTGAGATTTGATAATGAAGCCTTAAATTCTGATTTTGTAAATTCTGATGGCTTAAATCCTGATACTGCAAACTATGATAAGTTAAAATCTATTGGGTTAAATTATGATGGATTAAACTCTGATGTCATTGAAACTGTGGTGACTATGTCAAAGGAAAATGCACCAATGCAGGGGGAGCATATTGAAGATCCAACCACATCTCGAGAAGCATCAGAACCTAAGACTGGCTCTTCAAGTTCTGATTCATCAAGTGCTGATGGGCCAAGTTCTGATAATTCTGGAAACTCAAATTCTGAAGGATCCAATTCAGAGAGCATAGTTTCAGGGGGAGCATTCAATAATGATGATGAAGACAACATGGATCAAGGGGAGCATCCAGTTCTAGAGATCACATTCCATCTGCAAGGAAGTGAACTAAAGCACATACACCTGACTTGATTATTGGAAATCCTGATGCAGGTGTCAGAACTAGAACAACTACATCAAATGAATGTCTCTATCATTCTTTTCTATCTCAGATTGAACCAAAGAAAGTGGAAGAAGCTCTTCAAGATGCTGATTGGGTGCAAGCAATGCAGGAAGAGTTGAAAGAAATAAAGTATGGACCCTAGTGCCGAGACCAAGGAACAGATCAGTTGTTGGTACAAAATGGGTGTTCAGAAACAAAACTGACAGAGATGGCATAATTACAAGGAATAAAATAAGGCTGGTTGCAAAAGGATATTCTCAATATGAGGGAATTGATTATGATGAAACATTTGCACCGGTTGCTAGATTGAAAACCATAAGGATATTTTTGGCTTATGCTGCTCACAAACAGTTTACAGTCTTTCAAATGGATGTAAAAAGTGATTTTTAATGGAGAATTGGAAGAGGAAGTCTATGTTGAACAACCTTCAGGTTTTGTAGACTCAAAATTTCCTAATCATGTCTACAGACTTGATAAAGCACTTTATGGCCTTAAGCAAGCTCCAAGAGCATGGTATGAGACCTTAGCCCGGTTTCTTCTGAAAAGTGGATTTAACAGAGGGACTTTTGACAAATCATTGTTTTATCTCAACCATGGCAAGGACTTACTTTTGGTGCAGACTTTGTAAGAAGTTTGCCAAGCTGATGCAGTCAAGATATCAAATGAGTATGATGGAAGAACTTAGCTATTTTCTGGGCTTTCAAGTCAAGCAGAATGCAGAAGGAACTTTTATTTGTCAATCCAAGTATACCAGAAATTTGTTGAAGAAATTTGGAATGCAAGTTTGTTCAAGTACATCTACTCCCATGGCCACTGCAACAAAATTGGATAAGGATACTGGTATATCAGTAGATATTACTGATTACAGAGGTATGATTGGCTCATTACTCTATATAACTGCAAGTAGACCTGATATCATGTATGCTACCTATCTTTGTACAAGATTTCAAGCAGATCCAAGAGAACCTCACTTAACAGCTGTGAAAAGGATTTTCAAGTACCTTAAGGGTACAACTGATCTAGGATTGTGGTATCCTAGGGAATCAGACTTTAAGCTAATAGGTTACTCAGATGCAGATTTTGCAGGGTGCAAAATTGATAGGAAAAGCACAAGTGGAAGCTGCCAATTTCTTGGAGGCAGATTGGTTTCTTGGTTTAGCAAGAAACATAAGTCAATTTCCACATCAACTGCAGAAGCAGAATACATTGTTGCAGGAAGCTGTTGTGCACAGATTCTTTGGGTGAAGAATCAGTTACTGGATTATGGGTTAACATATTCTAAAATTCCTATTTACTATGATAATCAAAGTGCTATTGCTATGACAGGTAATCCAGATCAGCATTCAATGACAAAGCACATCAGCATTAGGTACCACTTTATAAGGGAACATGTGGATGAAGGTACAGTGGAATTGCCTTTTGCTCCAACAGATCAACAACTAGCAGATATCTTCACAAAACCACTGTGTGAAGCTACTTTTACTAGATTGGTAAATGAACTTGGAATGGTTTCAGGTTTTTTCTCTAAATCTGCTTAGTTTATGTTCTGATACATCAGATTTTATGATCAGTATTTACATATATTACTATCTTTGTATATTCTGTGCTTAATTTGAAATTTTCCTAAGTGTTGATTGTTGTCTGATGTGAATTTCTGAACTCTGATAGTGATATGAATGTTTCTGTGACTATTCAATCCAATGAGGATAACTGTGCTAGATGCTGACCTAGTAGTCTCTAATATACTAATGATCCCATGTTTGAAGTAATTGTTTATGTGAAAATCTGTTAACACAAGCAAATTCTGATATTGAGCTTGGTTAGGTTTACTTTGTGTATCTTATTACTAAGTCAAAAACTAGAATAGTGCTTCTTATCTGTTAAGTACTGATGTTGGTAAATCTTGTGAATGTACTAAGTGCAGATAAACCTCACTTATCAAAAGAAAAAGTAAATAAAAAGAAATAAATGTCAGGTACTCCTTTGAGATCTAGAGAAAAAAAATATGGAAAGGAAGACCCAAGTGCATTGCTGGTATTAAGTAATATGCATTAGAAAAGCAAAATTTTTCTTGGTGACTTTTCACACTCTATGATTACTGAAGAAATACTTTGACAACAACATAAATTCTGATAAGCAGTTGTGACTCACTTACACTGAGAAGCCACTGTAAAAAGGAATTTCAAAAGATGCATAAAATGAGCACAAAACAGTTGAGGATGACTCCATATGAATGATAAAAATTACTGTGGTTATCAATGTTATTTTAGATGAACAGTCTTAGTGTTAGTTGCATAAATTATGAGGACAAGTTCTGATGGAAGTTCTGATGATTAAGTTCTGAGGAAACCATATCAGTATTTGTGTGAAGAATTACAGGAATAAACATTCACTTTTCGAGTTAAGAAGCCATATTCTGATGACCTTTAAATTCTGATAACAATCAAGTTTCGATGCTTACATGGCAGTATTTATTTACTTGATTTATTTTTGGTCATTACTTGAACGATTATATTTTTCAGAATATTGGATAATGTGAGACAAAGCAGTAATAATCATTTGTTTAGTGGGAACAATTTTTTTTAAAAACTGAACGTGCAATGTAATCATTACTTATTTACCGTGCCCATTAACTTTTACATTAACTGCTGCATGTCTAACAGGTGTAAAGGTCTGTTCCACTTCTCAAATAACTGTTGTCACGTGGGGTGTTTAAGTAAAAGAGATAAAAGATTTTCAAATCTTTTATTCACATCTTTATTTTATTCACTCTCTCTCTTTTCTTACTCTCTCACATTTTCTGACGGTTTCTATATAGATATTTCATCAAACACCTTTCAGACAATTTTATTTCTCACTTATTTTTTATGGCGCCCAATGATTTAATTATTGATGGAGCCAAGTTTGTACCAAATAACTATGCTGCAATCTTGAATAAGGCCGAAGCTCCATCAGATCTGCACTTTGTGCAAGATTTCTTAGCACATAGTGAGATTGGGTATGCTTTAACCCAACCTCAAACTATTTCAAGCCAACAAGTGCTGACGTTCTGGCGAACTGGGCTTTTTGATGATGGTGGTGCTACGGGAACACCAAACATTATTTTCACAGAAAATGATGTTGAGCATGTGGTTACTCCTAGAGCAGTTCGTAAAGCTCTCCACTTACCTGAAGGTTGCACATTCTCAACAGTGGAGGGGCCGGTTTTACAGCAGCTTATGGCAAGTTTAGGCTACGAGCAAAGTTTGGGAAAGCTGGGTCAACTGAAATGACCATATATCAGAAAGGAATGGAGTTTTTTCTTTGATTGTATCACCAAGGCATTCGCCAATAAATGCTCCAACTTTGATGCTATTCCCATCACGAATCAGCAAATCGGGTATGCCCTTATTTATCAAACTCATTTTGATTTTGCAAGTGTTGTGCTAGGTTTTATAGGGGATAGGATGATAGAGGATAGGAATGTAGTATACTTTGCTAGATTCTGTCAGCTTCTATATACTTTTTGTTGTGCTGATGAGCCCCAACTAGCCAATAATTTAATTCCACCCTTTAAGCTTGCAAAAAAGGCCTTTAATGATTTGTTAAATGCTGACAATAAGAAACAAGTGCTGAGACCCTTACAGATTCCTCAGTCTGTAAAACAAATCTTAGTAAATGCTGATCCTCAAACATACACATCTATTTACCCTGATGTCCACCCCACCAACACATCACAGCCAACACAACAGCCATCAGAACATACCATCTCTCACCAACCTCAAACTACTCAACCTCAACCAACTCAACCCTCCATCAGGACATATTTCAAACCACCACAGTTATCTCAACCACAATCTTCAGCACCTACAGTGAAGCCTTCATCTTCTAAACTCAAGAGGTCACTGACTGTGCCTCAGACTCAACAGAAGAGATGGATAATCATTCTGAGAGATGAGTCAGATGATGAGGAACATGTTCCTTTATCAGAACCTGTTGTTGAAGAAGCTGAGAAGATCTCTTCTCAGAAAGATACTGAAACTGGGAGTGCTAGATCCCTCAAACGGTCTAGAAAGTTAAATTCTGATGATGCAACTCCCAAAGTCTCTACTTCAGCAAAGAGACTCAAAAAACAAATAGCCAGGAGGGTTGTTAGTGAATCACCTATCTCTGAGGAAGTTCTGGAAGCAGCAGCTAAGGAAGGGGATCAGGAATCTCTGATCTCAACAGAACCTATAGTAATTGAACTACTTCCCACAACTGAATCAGACTTTACTCAAGCTCAAAAGTCTCCTATTCAAGAGAAAAAGGATATTTCAGAGCAAGTAACTACACCTCCTGTGTCTCCTATAGTTGATCCAGTACATGCTGAAGACCCAGGTACAAGTGCTGAAATAGACATACATAACTTGGTTGTGCCCGAGATTTTGTACTTGGAAGCTCCACCAACTCAACTCACTCCACCAACAACACCACTTTTGAATGTTGAATTTAATGCAGATATTCCATTAACACCAATTCTGAATCTAGATGTTGAAGATCAGATTTTAGGTGAGCATCAAAATGTGGCTGTTGATCAGAATTTAGTTGCAGATCAGAACTTAGAGGATGATATTGAAACCTCTATAGCCTCACACACTGTTATTCTATCAGAGGATGCTGATAATGCAGGCTCTATAAGTTCTGATGCTGACAATGTTGAAACTACTGGTGAAGCTGCTACTACTCTAGATCATGATGCAGCTAGTCCTTCAGGACATGCACCTCAACAAACAGTTAATAAAGCTGATTTGATCAAGAATTTTGTTAGAGAGGATGCCCCAGTACCTTGGAGTGAAACTCCTAGAGGAAAGGAGTGGACTAAGGAATGGAACAAAGTTGATTTTGTTCCTACTGAAAAAATTCTTGTTGAGCACCTTGCAAAAGCTGATGACATGCTAGTAAATGATGATTTCAAGGCACAGCTGAGAGTTACTGCACTGAGTACAAGGTACCGTCAAGGTCAACACTCTTTAACTCAGGCCAAGGTGGACAAAATTCAAGAATCAATAAATCAGCAAGATATGGTTTCCAAGCTGGAAAAGAAAAGGTTTTTCAAACCTACTTTTGACAGAATTGAGTACATTGAGAAAATTCAGGAGAAGCAACAAGCTTCTCAGCAATCTCAACTCAATGAAATTCAATCCTCAGTGGAATTGCTTCCCTCTCTTCTTTTACCTGCTGATGCCAAAAAGGGGGAGAAAGTGATTAAGTCCAAATGCAAATCTAGTCAAGTACTAAAGGGTAAGGATGATGGCAATGACGACCAGGGAAACTCTGATAAAAGTGGAGGTCATGGTCAATGCAAAGCTTCTTCATCAAGGACAGTTGGAACTTCTATACAAAGATCAAGCTCTGATGCTGATAGAAGAATAAGTTCTGGTAAATAAGTTCTGACAAAGCCTGAAGTTCCTACACAGGGTGAAAGTCAAGAGTTCATGCAGAAACTGAAGCTTAAGGGGAAGGAAACAACAGTTTATTATCAAGACCCTAAGTTGCAGAAGCTGGATGAAGAAATTTCAAAGAGATTATTTATGAAAGAAAATCAAGGAATGGACTTTGAAAGTCTAAAGGAAGAAGAAGCCAGACTTAAAGCAAAAAATGTTGACAATTCAAGTCTAAAGCTTCTACTGCTGAAAAGAAACTTCCAAAGCCTAAGGGTATTGTGATTAAGGAGAAAACAAATTCTGAGACAATCAAATCCAAATCACAAGTGGAGGTAGATCCAAGATTTAAGGACAAAGAAAAAATTGATGAACCTGTAAAGGTATACATGCCAATCATGGATGAGGAAATAATTGATGAAGAAAATACTAGTCTTACTCTAAAGAAAAAGAAGATTCCTCAAACAACCTCTGATATGGCTCAAGTTGTTCAGAGTCAAGATGTAGTAAGTTCTGATATTACAAAGAAGCAAGCAACCTCTGACATAGCTCAAGTTGGCTTGATATCAGAAGATAAGAAGAAGGGTACATTAACCTCTGACAGTGCTCATGTTAAACCCATTACAAGTCTTCTACCAGGATTCACAAAAGCTCAACAGACTCAACCTTTGAAGACTACATCAAGTGGTTTTGAAGCAAGAGTTGTTCAAGGAAAGGAAGCAAGAGACAAATCAGGATTGGGTAGTTCTAAAGAGAAGAGAATACACAACACTACCAATGATCCAACTTCCTTAAGTGAACCAGGTGTAGGAGCAACTCCTGAAAGATTGAATCAACTTGAATCTGTACAAATGGTTTACCATTCTGTTTTAAAAGAAGATGTCATGTTATATTTTATGACAGATGGGAGGGTATTCCATATCAGGAAGAATGTTATTCCACCGAAGTATTTTGAAGAACTGGAACATGTTCTATTCCTAATTCAAGTGAAAAACAGATCAACAGATGGTGCTGCAGGTTATTTGAAGTCAAATATTCAAAGACAGAAGAGGCTTTACTCTGTAAAGTCTGACAGCCCATACTGTCCTAAGTACAGATCTCGCAGTGGAGATATTCTTGAAATGAAGCCTAATACTGCCAAAATCATCACTACATTTTCTGGTATTAAGGGACTTGAATTCAATCTAGAGTCTGATAAACCATATATTATCATATTGGATCAGGATATAAGAAAAGCTAAGATAAATGATCTCAGAGCTGCTATTTTTCAAACTGGTGAAGATACAGCTGAACTGAAAAATGCTAAAAGGAGGATGGTCAATGAACTTGAATATGCTGAGAGAAGTCTTTTAAGGAACTATCTCAGAACAACTCCTGACATCAAAGAGATCAGAAATTGAAGCCAAGTCAAAGATCTACAACTGCTTAAATTCTGAAGGATATACAGACTGAAGCTGAAATCAGACTTTAAGGATGGTAAAGCTACAAGGACTGTAAGTTGTAGTTATCTAGTCAAATTCTCATGCATTTGTACTTAATATTTTTGACATCATCAAATATATGTTGAACTTGTATATTATGCTAATTTACAAGTTGGGGGAGATTGTTAGATATATTTGTGATGTCATGGCCAATATGATTTGCGTTTAGTTTTCAGATCTTACTTAAAAGGACAAATCAGTACTTAACTGGAAATCAGTACTTATACTGAAGTCAGAAGTTAAGTTATCAGAACTTAAGTTATCAGGAGATAATATCAGAACTTAAGTAGACTTTCAGATAAGGCAGGAGGCTGATTGAAAGGAAAGAAGATCGAGACTAAGACAAAAAGAAATATGCATGGAGAAGAATTCTATGAAGAATAGAATACTTGGAAGAAGAGATATCTGATTGATATTTTTTAGGAAGCATAAGTATATTCAATATCAATTAGAACTTATCTTGTAACTGTGTGTCTATATAAACACAACATATGGTTTACACTATATGTGTTATCTTAATCGAAGTTTTTATTCTTTGTAACCCTAGCAGCTCTCGTGATAATTTGTTCATCACTGAGTGAGAATAGTTCTTTGTAACAGAGTTTATTGTGTTGAATAAAATCTGTGTTCTGTTACTTGAGTTCTTATATTCGATTTGATTGTAGTAAACACTGTACTCAACCCCCTTCTACAGTGTGTGTGACCTAACATATGTTATTTTAAATTTCTATATTTTGTGATTTTTTTAAACAAAAGCAAATGTAATTTTTTAAAAATCGATTATATCTTGTGATTTTGAAACAGAAGAAATGATAATTTATATGTTCGAATTTAATGTTCGATTTTTTTTATCTTATGTTTGAAACTTGTTTGTGATTTTTTGTATTCGAATATTTTGTTAATTTTTATTATATTAAAAATTTGCTGGCACCTCTTGTACTTCGAGACATTCCTCGCACATTTGAAATTATTTTTCGAGACAAGTAATACCTGAAGAACCCAACAAATTTAAATATTTTTGTTTGCTTTGTATTCAAAGTGGCCAAAATCAATCTTCTTTTTTTCACTTTAAAGGGGCCGGTACGGGTACACTTGATCGACCCTTGAAAGTTAATCACGGAATTTTGAAACAAAGTCACGAAAGTGGAGAGGCACGCAGAGAATCACCGCAACAAACACAAATTGGTGGTTTCATGAGTCGTGACATTGTCTTCCGGTGGAGGTATGCCTTTCCACTATAGTAGAGATAAAATGATCGAATCTTTTGCAATTTATGTTACACTAGACGAACTACCTTTTTCTCATAATGAGAGTCCGAATTTAGAGCACATGATGAAAGAATCAATAAACCCGACATTTAAAAGAATTCTCAGGAACACACTTAAACGTCACACACAAAAACAATATTATAGTCAACGAGTGCAATTAATTGAATTTTTTCGTGATTATGATGGCATAGTTTCTTTAACTAGTGATTGTTGAAGTTCGAGTTGCGATGAACCATTTATTTGTGTTACCGTTCATTGGATTGATTCCGACTATTTTTTACAAAAACGAATAATTGTCTTTGATGTTATGGACGAGTCACACACGGGTTATAACATAAAGACGCGAATAGTCGAAACTATTAACGAATTTAATTTACAACACAAGGTAGTAAAATATTATTACTACTTTAAAAGCATATGAAACTGATCTCTGTTTTGCTTCAATCATTGTTGATATGAAAAAAAAGTGGATAGAATATTTTACCGAATTTCCTTTTTATTTATGGTGTTGCATGTCTTATTGATCCCAGTGTTAAAAAGGAAGGTTTAAAAAATATGTTAGAACATTATTACTCGGTGTTAGGAGTTTCATATAATCACGTGCTATATGTGCAAAATTGTTTAGACTTATTACATCATCTTATAGATCTATATACTCCTAGAAATCAAAATATTATACCACCCAAGACTAGTAATTGTAGTAGGTTTAATCCCACAATGCTTGGTATCCTAACTAAAAAACATAAGTGTAAAATTTCCACGACATCATCTACACCTACAACTTTATTTAGCATGATTAGGGAGTTTTTTTCATATAACTATTAGTTGGATGAGGATTTTTCAATACTAACATGGTGGAAGAATCATGAGAACCAATTTCCTGTATTAGCTAAAATTGCAAGGGGTATTTTAGTAGTTCCCGCCTCTACCATTACTTCCGAGTCCGCTTTTAGTGTCTGTAGAAGAGTGTTGATCAAGTCTTGCACCAGATGTGGTCAAGATATGTGTTTGCAAAAATGATGGGGATCAAGCGGCAAAGAGATAACAAGGGAGGAAAAAAGATGACTCGGACGGCGAAGAGGATACTTGGATGACGATGGACACTTAATCGGAATCGGGCACGTCAGCGAGCGATCCACAAGAATAAGAAGAATTTGAATAGTTGATAAAATATATTTGCCATGTATTTTTAGAATTTGTTATGTTTTGTATTTTATTTAAAATGTAAAATTCCATTTTTTTAGAGAGGAGTCGTCTCAAATCATTTGTAATTTTTTTTAATTAATAAAATTTATAGAGATACCGTCCTCATTTCCTTATTTTAATACATATAAGAGACTCATTACACCAGTTCTCTTACCAGTCTGCAGCTTCCATCAATTCTCTGCATTTTCGAATATATAGCAGGTGTAACCATACACAGCCGTATTATTAGTGGTGAACATTGTTTTTATTGGAATTTTGTATCTGTGTTTATTTTTAACAAACCAACTTTTGTATCTCTGCTTTTATGTAAGTGTTTTTCTTCCCCCTTTTGCTCTGTTGAACTAGAATTCTGTTAAATGAGAATGAGATATATCTTTTATTTCTTCTTATATTCATGATTTCTAAAAACTATGAGTTACATTTCTTCAGATCTGTCACATTATAGTTAATTATATTAATACATATTACCTCTTTTTTCCAAAAACCTTCATGTTCAGTTTCGGAAAATTTTGTCACTGTTCCTCGAAATTCTGAGTTTAACTTAGAGAATCAGATATTGATGCATCTGAATGTACACAAACTCTACAGTTTCACTCATAAAACGACAACACTATACGTAGATAAGCAAGTCTTAACCCAAATGTAAGCACTTTCAAGTAATAAAACAGTTAACCAACTTAGCTTTGCAGTGTATACATCAAATGTGCTTTGTGTAGGCTTAAACATTTGAGAATGACAGGCTTTAACGTTTGTTAAGTCGGTTTATGATACCAAGGAAGCACTTTGTATAAGGGAAATGTCCGTTTGGGTCACCATAAGCCGCTCCGCATCCGTATTACCTGCAATGCACAATGTAGCAACCAATGCCAATCTGAACATAGATTTTACATCGAGGGCACTGCTGCCAACGATTTTTCTGTGCAAGCTGGTGAAGAAGCATATCCTCCTTTTCCTCTTCATCTTTATTTAACCTTTGAAACTCTACACAATCGAGTAATCTTTATTCAACGATTTAAAAGATATCCTCAAGTAATACGGGCACTCTGCTCTAGTAATGGTTGCATAATTATCATCATCATCATCAAGTAACAACAATGCAGAACAATCCTTGTAAGGACAGTAATATTTCAAGGGCTGTGGAATCCAAGACTCGCACAGTGCAGACCCCCATCTATCGAAAACACACGGTGTGAAATAATTGAACGGCAACTTTCAGGGTCCAACCGCCCTATACATTGAAAAGCAGGGCACTGGATTTGAGTTATATTATCTTCCAGCTTAGATTCAATGTATTTCGAAACACAATCACAACAGTAATAATGGTTACACCCCTTTATTGAATAAGATTTGTTGTTTGGTTTGCTTTCGCAACATATTTCACATGTAAATTTTATTAGCTGTTCTACTGGCAGCGTTGATGGCCGTGTAGTCACCATGGAGGAGTAACAAGGATTTTAGGGCACATCCATTATGACTGGGTTGTTATGTATATATATAGAGAGAGACTTTAGTATATACCTTGTCCCCGTAGCAATGTCAATGTTATATGTTATGTCAGAATTCTAACCAGGACCAAATTCTATAACAATTACAATCTCAATGTTACATGTTATGCGCGCATCCGAACAAGGACAGCATCAACTCCAAAGCAAACATGGACAACCAGCTGTGCCAAGGTTTCGGACTTCAAAATTGATTGGAGTTAAAGCAAATTAAATATTTCGTTTCCTTTACAAATCAAGAAAGTTTAGAAATAAAACTAAATTCTTGAAACCCGATAAATTTATTTATTTCATTTGTTTCATCTCCAATTTTGCTCTTTTTTCCAACTCTTTTAAATTAATATTTTTTTTCCATTTTGTAATAAAATATTAAATCTATCTAGTACAAATTTTATTTATTAAACAAGATATTAATTTTGGGAAAAATCGCATAGGACATGTAAATATATACACTTTTAGCTATTTACTGAAAATGATTATAAAGGTATTATTTAATAATGAACAAATAAAATATCCATCTTTCGCAAAAGAAATATTACGACAAAACCTCATCGGGTAAAATTGAGAGTTGATTTTTTTTACTAAAATCTTAAATGATTAATAAATATCCCAAATTTTTAATTGAGATAAAAAAGGAATAAAATTCGATTTTAACATGAAATTGTTTATTTATCAACAACCGTTAGCAATATGGTGTAGACTTGATGATATTTTATCAAAATACCTTAGTGGATCGTATTAAATGAAATTGTAGCTCTCAAACGGATAATCTTTCTTGTCATCCGTTGTGAGAGTAGCTTATAATTAAATAAGTCTTTAGTAGCACATTCATGTGTAATATAATGTCTTAGAGAATTAGAAGTTGTACGATGTTCTAAGTTATCTTGACTACAAAAATGATATGTAAAATAGGTTGGCTAATTGTAGTGGGATGTTCTAAGTTGTAGGAGAGAAGAATCGAAGACATGACAGTTTAAGGATTATAGCGTTCTATAGAATTCAAGTCATAGTGATCACTACCTTGTAGTAGGAGTCACCATAGCCGCTCTATTTCTTAGCCGCTCTATTTCTTAGGAGGAGCACTAACCTTGAAGTATATCTCAAAATCTAAGTACTAGAGTTGGTTTTGACCTAGTAGGAGCAACAGGGAAGAATGAGAAAAGAAACTATCTCAGAATTGCATGTTGTTCCTTGTCGTCGCAACTCGGCATTTTTTCTAAGGGAAAAGTGTCTTGCGGTCGCAACCAAAGCTTCCTAGAGTGACTAGGGTCGCAATTACAATCTCAATGTTTACATGTCCGAACAATCCTAGAACAATTATAATATTAATGTTACGTGAGAATCCCAACAAAACTGCATCAACTCGAAAGCAAACACGGACAACCAGCGGTGCCAAGGTTTCTGGCTTCAAAATTGATTGGAGTTAAAAGCAGATTAAATATTTAGTTTACCTTTACAAATCAAGAAACTTTAGAAATCTATATTTTAATATATTATAATAAACGAAACATTAAAAGTTTGGTAGTTTGTCGATCGGTACTTGCTGAAATTACTTAATTACCCTTAATCAACTATTCTAATAATTACTGGGCCAATCAATTCTAATTCTACTTGATATTGAAGTCAACTTAGAGTATGTCCAATGCTAAAAATCCCTTAGCTAAAAACAATGATGGCATACCATAATTATCAATTATAAAGATTTTGTAAATAAGTATTCACTCCAACGGTAAATTCCTGTTAGCTAAAAATATAGCTAACCAACCTCCTGACGTTGCCAAATTCGTTGAACCTCTTCTACAAACCTGTAGCCAAATGCCACATCATAGGTTAACATATCAAAATAAAATATTCTTCTATTTTATATCGAACTCTATATCATTAAAATTTTTATTACATTCAACTTCTTCTACCAAATAAAATTTTAATTCATATCAAGTTCTATATTATTCTAATTTGTTACTTCAAATTTAAGCAAACTAAATATAATTATTTAAATTTAGTTGATACAATGTGACTCGAATTAAGATAAAATAATAATACTATTAGTCCTCCTAAAAAAATATACTAATGAAATTGGATAAATAAAATAATATATTTTATTTATACAAAATAAAAAAATATTGTACAATTGATTTATACTAACACAAAACTAAAATAAAAATATAATTCGACCAACAAAAATAAAATCATTATATTAGTTATTCAGTCTAAAACAAAACTATCTTATTGATCTAGACTTAAAAAATTAAAATTGAACTAAAAATATTTAGTTTGATTTAAATGGTGTAGTGGGCATCAGGATAAAATAAAATAATGTAAACCACTTATACGAGATAAATTAAATTAATATTAGATTAGGTATAATTCGTATCCTATTGATGTGAACTAAAAAAATCAAATTTTAATTAAAACATAAATAATTTTTTAAAATACACATATAATTATCAATAAAACTACATATATCGTTTAATTAGTAATATTATCTTTTTCAAGTATCTTTTATAAAGTTATAGTTAATCGATTAAGTAATCACCATGCTAAAATAATATTTTTAAGGTCCCAACGTTATGGAGACATTATATTTTTACCTTCAATAAAATAATAATTTCGTTATAATAATATTTTCTCCACTTACTAATGTTATCACTTTAAATAAGTTTAAATGTTCTAAAAAATTATGAACATATACGTCTATTAATATAATTATCATGAATTTATATCATTTAAAATTTTTAAATATATAAAATTAAGAATTGAATTCAAAATATTTTTTTTTAAAATTATATAATATTAAAAAAATTATGTGTCATCCGTGCATCACACGGGTTTTAAGCTAGTAGAACTTAATTGTTGAAACCCGGTAAATTTATTTATTTTTATTTGTTTCATCTCCAATATCCCTATTTTTTCAACTTCTTTAAATTAATATTTTTTCCCATTTTACAATAAAATATTAAAATCTATCTAGTACAAATTTGATTTATTACAAAAAAATAATAGTTTTGGAAAAAATCTTGTCGGATATGTAGATATTTTTAGCTATTTATTGAAATTGAAAATGATAATAAAGGTATTATTTAATAATGAACGAATACAATATTCATCTATCAAAAAAATATTTTGAGAAAACCTTATCAGGTAAAATGAAGAGTTTTTTTTACTAAAACATAAATGATTAATAAATATCCATAATTTTTAATTGAGATAAAAAAGAATTAAATGTGTATACGATTTTAACATGAAATTGATTATCTATCAACAACTTTTGTTATAAATATAAAAATAATATATAATTGTAAATAGAGTTTTTGCTATAATATATAAAGCAAGTCCACATCATATAATGTCAAAGAGTGGAGGTGTTCGATACCAATTGAATTTTTTTGTTGTCCAGTTTTTTTCGATGACTATACTCGATATAATCTGCCATAAGTTTCCAATTCTTATCCCACTAAGAACGCACATCTGAGAAATCACAAAATAAGAGCATTGTAACAAATAAATTTCTTAGTTGTCTACCTGTTTGGTGTATAGATGCTTCTTGTATAGCTAAATGCCAATCATCATCACTTCCAAGAATATCATGGTACAAACAGGCCTCCTTGTAAGTGTTATAAACCACTCCTTTCACTGTTCTCAAATCCTGAAATGATGTTGCTCCACAAACAAAGTTTAATAATAATCTCGTATAAAATAGTTCACCGGCAGAAGGTTGAACATAAATTAAACGACCAATGACCGCAATATCTCTCTTTTGCGGAAACCACATTTTACTCGTATTGTCCCATCTGAATTTTTCAGGAAATTTCACATAAGTTAGGTTTCTTCCCTGTGAATATCGCTCATTTGCTTGGAACCACTGAACGAACATTGTGCCATCAACATGATTTCTTCTTAAAACTGACGTTAGTGATTCTTTTTCATTATAACAAATATTATGCTATTTCTCAAGATGGAAGATCAACTTCTGAACAACTGGTTTCCGATAATGAATCAGGAAATCAAAGATGTGCCAACATGCCTCGCAGGAAGACAAATACCTACATGCCAAATAGTTTTGTATCTCGTCATTTTTGCTCTCAGTTGAATAATTTCTATATATCTGGCCGTCCTTTTCAATAACTATTGTTGCATGATCAGGGCCTTTTAGCACGTACTTTAACATGTATTTTATCAATTTTCCTTGATGACACCATTCTAAATTTATATGTCCCTGATACTTGACCAATAAACCATGATTATATGATACAATGAACTTGTAAGATAATAATATGGTGTGTTAATATATTTTAAGGAATGATTTATGAGTTTAAACTTTATACTTGTTTCAGAATTATAACAACAAAATATATAAGATATATGATAACGGTCAGATTCAGCAAGCCAAAGTACTATGTGCACATTTGGGAGTCCTCTCTTCTGAAATTCAATTGTATAGGCAACTGAAAATAGAATTTCAAATATTAGTTAATAAAGCATAATTAATAAGAATTGAAATTATAAAATAAATTGAGATTTTACTGTTTTGGGTGTGTTTGATTCCCTCTCCTGTAGTTTATAAAGTGTATTATACCATACCCGTAGGTATTCTTAGGATACATAATGTAAAAAGAATGTAAGAAAGATAATGAACTGCTTTTCTCTAGATCATAATTTTATGAGGTACTATATGAAGTACTATGAAGGAGATGTTGAAAATGTCAACAATACTGTAGAAAGGCTTATTTGTCATATGGGACTGTTTTAGAAAGTAAAATGTCGAATCCTGGTGAGTTAAGTGGGGTTAATTCCAAAAACGAAAAAACTTTCAAAAGGCCTACATTAAATAAAGAAACTACCATGACTCCAAAGGAAAAGCCAAGGCTGACCCAAAGTTGACCATTTCTTGTTAAAGGACTGCGTGCTAGTGTTATAAGCAAAAATGTTGATGCTATCCTGACACAATACAATATCAAACATTTTGGAATATCTCTTTAGCACTATACTGAGGAAGATTATAACCTATATATAGGAACCTTAATCCCTATGTATAATATATAAATATTATAGTTGCATTACTTTTTTGCCTCTTAGTTTTTAGGTATTTTATATTAAGTTAATTTTACCTACATTTACCAATGTGAATGTGAGATTCCGGTAGGTAAAGTGTAGCATATCCTGCTCCGAACTGGAATCCTAACAGTGTTGTTTTTTCAACTAAATCCTTCTTGATCTTTGTCTCTACTTCTTGTATCTTATTAAAATACTGATGACCCTCTTCATTAATCATTAGTGTTATAGGAAGAATTTCGTATAACAATGTTGTGGAGGTTAATGGGCGGAACAAAGATCAAGGATGGTGTTTGAGGGCGGAGGAAGGTTGTTTGGTGGTGGCTGAGCTTGTATGTGGACTCCTTAAGAAAGAATAGGGTTTGTTATTCTCTGTCAAGTGTCGACCCATGTCTCATACAAGTGCCTACGTACCCTATTTATAGGGATCAAGCCTCACGTAGTTCTTGGGGAACAAGTCACGTAGGCTAGGGTTAGGGTTCTCCAACCCGTGTAGCCCAAGCCCACGACAAAGTCAGGCCTTCAGCCAATTAGTCACGTAAATCTCGACCGACTCCACACGCTTCCTATAATCTCACGGCATCTCCGTATTTCTTCCCATAATTATAGCAATAACCTGTGTCGGCCCCGAAATTTACGAGCAACTCAGTCATCTATAAGCCACTTTCCATGTCGAACACAAAGTCCTCTAATGCGGGCCGGCCTGGCGGCCTCGGCCCACACCGTTTTCCTTTTTAACCAATAAATACAATGTTAAATTTGATTTCATAAGATGTGGGCTCATGGACCCAGCCCGCGTGTGGGCACCTGAGCCCAGCCCGCGTGTGGGCAACCGAGCCCAGCTCGCGTGTGGGAAATCGAGCCCAGCCCGCGTAAAGTCATCTGAGCCCACCTTGCGTGCTATCATCTGAGCCCAGCTCGCGTGAAGTCATCTGAGCGCACCTCGCATGTGGACACCTAAGCCCACCTCGCATATGAGAGCCCATATGACAAATGTGAGCCCAGCTCGCATGTGTGAGCCCAGCTCACTTGTCATGAGCCCAGCTCGCACATGGTCACGTGAGGCCAGCTCGTATGTCACGAGCCCAACTCGCATGTCACGAGCCCAGCTCGCACGTCACGAGCCCAGCCCATATGTGCTAGCCCAAGTCTTATTAATCCATGGTTCTAGCCCACACACGAAAGTCCAGCTTCTCAATGCACCTATAGGGACCTGTTTAGGGCCCATGGCCGAAAGCGGGCATAACAACTACCCCCCAAAATTTCTGGTCACATTTTTGAGGCTAGGAATTTTCTAGTCTTTTATGACCTCGCAGGTGCGAGTCCACCAGGCCGCACCAAACTGCCTTGCGTGCCTCGCCTCGCATGCCTTTCATTTTAGCATTCATTTTGACAGCCGTTGGACAGCTGGCGTGGGGATCCGTGTCGTCATCTAAGATGGTGACACGCGTCACCTCCCCTTTCTCTCTCCTATCCCTTATAAATATGTGAGATTTGAATTCATTTCTCACATTTCCAAAAATACTTCCTGAATTGCTGCTCAATTTGCTCAAGGATCTACCACGGCGAAGATTATCATCTCAACAAGAACCGTCTACCGGCGGCGATATTCTCCGGGACCAGATTCATCAGGATTTTCATACACCTCTCCCACAGGTACTCTTCGATTCGAGCCCGTTTTTTATTCATGCTTATTCACGTACACCATGCGAGCACACACCACCTGTTCGATGCGAGTTCACACACAACCACAACGCGCGATGCGAGTCCTTTCGCTCCTTTAGACACTTAGGTGCGATCCCGTGTGAGATGTGAGGACACTTAGGTGTGATTCCATACTTATTTTTTGTTTTTTTCTTTTTTAGGGCCACACACTAATTTTCACCATCTTTTACAGATGTCGAGTGCGTCTTCAGCCCGCTCCTATGGATCCTCTCGCTCTTCCTCGAGCCCGACTCGCACCTCTGCTAGCCCGGCTTGCTCTTCAGCTACTCCATCTCCATTAAACCAATATCCTCCTGAGCAGGGAGGCTCAAAGGACTTCCAACGCGAGCTGACTTCTCTCTCTGGTCGTCTTAGCCAACCCATCTCTCCTGGCTCAGCTATCACCCCTTAAGGGGCTTTGAATATTGCCAGAGTTGAGAACTCGATGCGAACAGCTGGATCCGGCTCGCTTGATATTCACCTCGACCCGAACCCTGAGGATTTCACCAGGGAAAAGAATATATATGATTGGAGAAATAGGCCCGTGGACCTCTCTCATATTCCAGCCTCCCTTGGGGTAGAAGAGCTGCTAAACCGAGAGCCTGCTCCCTTGGATAAAGAACAAGCTGAGGAGATATTACGAGAAATGGCTGGAGAGAGGGCAGCCCGCCTGAGGCAAGCTGCAGCTAACAGCCTCGACCCCATTTATCTCGACTCAGAATCTACTGACAGTGACCTGGGGAGTGCATACTATGACACCAGGAAGAAAGGAAAAGAGCCCATAACTGTTGAATACCCCATCTTGGGGCTCGAGGGTGAAGAGGACGGCTCACACTTGTCCTATGACTCTCCTCAGAGCGAGGAGGTGGCAGATGTTACAAGTCAGTATAAGATTTGTAATTATAACTACATCCCGGCGGCCTCTCCTGAGCCTTATGTGCCTCCTGCTCAGCCCGAGCTCGAGGGTGAAATTGTTTTCAAAAGGCAGATCATTCCTGATGGGGAGGAGAGCTCAACTGCAAACGAGGAGGTTAAGGTGCTCGCTTGCCGCGACCTTCCTACCTCGCTGACTCAGAAATATCTGGCCGAGCACATTGAGCAGTTTCAGCTCGAGGGCCATATTATCTTGCTCCTACCTCATATGAGATGCTATAGATTCAATCACTTGGAGAATGGAGGCAGGGTACCTCGCATGGTCTTGTCCACTTTCCTATTAAGGCTGGGAATCTCCTCTCCTCTTCATCCCTTCATTAAAGATGTTTGCGAGTATTTTCAGCTCGCACCCCTTCAGATCAATCCAAACGGATATCGGGCCGCCCTCGCATTGTACATCATGTACCACAAATGCGGGCACCCTTCTCTAACCGCGAGGCAGCTGGGTTACTTCCTGCATTTGAAGCATTCTCCTAACGACTTTGGGTATTTCTACTTCTCTGTCTGGCAGTGCTTCAACAAGAAGAACCTCATCCACAACGGGCCGAGCAACTCAGGGAAGTCGAAGAGCCCTTACTTCTATATCCACGAGGTGCCTCGAGTCCAGACTCATTTTTATTATAATCCATGTAAGTTTTCCCTGCCCGCTCTCGTCTCTTCTACCATAGCTCTTTCCTTTTAACAAGAATTTCTTTTATCTCCAGCCACCCCGCCTCGCACTGTCCTTGTGGGACAAGAAAAGATAAACGCGGACAGTCTTCTAAATCTTCCTAAGGCGGACCGGGACATCCGAAAACTCATAACGACCTCAAATCTGGTCGCATGTGGGTTTTTGAAGGAAGGAGTGAGGCTGACTCCTCAGAAGAAATCTAGGAAGAGAGCCAGAAAGGGTAAGAATATCGGGCCCGCACGTCCGGGCCTGGCTGCTCGCATGCGCGAGCTCGTGTGCTCGCATGCTCACTTTTCCTGCATGCATCTCATTTCACATCGCACTTTTAATTCTCCGTATTTTTCACCTGCTCGCATTACTTCTTTCCATTCCATCTTGCTGTGACTAATCTATTGCTTTGTTGTTTTCTTTTTCAGAAATGGCCATCTCCCCTATCCCCTTCATGGAAGAGGCTGAGCAGGCTGCGGCCTCGGGCCCAGTTCAGCCCGCAGCTGCGAGCACAAGGGCTCGCTCTCAGGCCAATCCTCCGGCCCGCATGACTACTCTCTCTGAGCATCTCAAGGATTCAGGGCCCTCTCCTCGAATAAAGAGGTCACAAAGAAGGAAAAACTGGCGAGCCTGAGCCAAAGAAAGCTGCTCCCTCTGATGCTCCTCTTCCCTCTTCTTCTTCTGCCAATATGGTTGCGACCACATTCGGCCGGCTCGCTCAAGGTCACATCAGTGAGCAGGATTTAAAGGATCGGTCTTCCTCTGCTCTCGAGGTTAACCAGGATGCACTCTCCCGAGCCGCGGCCGAAGTATACTATCATCAGTTATCTAAGGCTTGAGAGATGCGAGCCCTCAGCCAGACCAACACAAAGCTCGAGGCTAAAGTCAAGTCCCTTCAGAGTAAGGTCGCTGAGTACGGGCAAGAGAAAGTTACGTTGGTGAACAACTATAATCAGAAGATAGTTAACCTGAACGCTACTCACGACAAGGCCCTAAGGGAGCAGAAGGAGGCTCATGACCTGGCTGCTGAGGCATGGAAGAAGGAGAAGGATGCCTTTGAGGAGAGGGTGCTCGAGCTGGAGGGATCAGTCTCTGCCCTGACCGAGGGCCGTGAGGCTGCCCTCACTGATGCTAGGAATCTGGGGGCCAGGAATTTTATGAAAGTCTTTATGAAGAAGGTTCCTGACTTTGATTGGGCGGCTCTGGGTGCGAGCACAGCGAGGCATGCTGACAAGTTGAAGCTAGAGATGGATAGAGATGCCCAAATTGCTGAGGAGGCTCGGCTCGCGGCCGAGAAGGCCCAGGTCGTTGGTGAAAATCGTGAGGGAGCAGAGGCTGATAACCCTTGATGTAATTTTAATTTGAACTAGACTTTTGACTGGGTAAGCGGGCACCCCTCTCACCTCGCGCTTGTATTTGAAATATTCTGCCTCGGGGCATAACTTATTTAACTTTTGTTTGTATAAAATGTCAAGTCTTTTGTGCCCACGTATGTCTTTACGGTGCCAGCTGGCTTTCTTTATTTTTTTTGTTTTCTTACCATGCCTCTACTGACCAAAAGTAATCATAACTCTGGCCGCTTATGGCGAGCGTTACCCCTTCACTGCGAGCCCAAATAACCAGCTCGTGTCATTTGTTCAATCAAACAACCATTGAGAGAGAATGCCAAGTAGAACAAGCTCGCATCAACTCGCAGGTGTTGTAGGTGTGCTCACACTAGCGAGTCGGCCTAGGAGCTCGCATGTGTCTTCTCCTCGCATCATGCGACTTTGAGTATGTTTGATGGAGGGCTGGGCCCCCTGGGTCGCATTTGTGGTCTTGAGGGTCAGGGTATGAGCTCGCATCGCGGGCCTATACCTCTTTATCCTCATCTTTTATCTACTATGTGTTCATATTTGTCTAAGCGGGCCATGGCCCGGCTCGTTTCATGTTCTTGGCGTCAAGCGGGCCGAGGCCCGACTTGTTTTAACATGTTAATAAAACAACTGTTTTGTCCTCGCATGGGTTCCCAAGGATGGGGTCCCCTGCTGGGTATTTAATCTATTAACAGAAGTTAAAATATCAAGTGCGCAAATAGAGATCAATCGTTTATTCATTGATAATGGGAAGTGAAAAGAGTACATGCTTGTGGTCTCAGGGAGGCACCTATATGGCACTACCCCCCGAGACTTAGGAATATTTTAAGATAATACTAAGTCTGGAAAGAATAATATTACTGATAATACTTGCGAAGGTGTTCCGCGTTCCAGGCTCTTGGGATCAACTTGCCTTGCATATCATTGAGGTGGTAGGTTCCCTTCCAGAGCACTGACTTTATCTTGTAGGCACCTTCCCAACTCGCTCCAAAGACTCCGTGACTCACCACCTTGGTATTTGGCATGACCCGGCGCAGAACCAAATCTCCCACCTTGAAAGTTCGGGCTCGAACCTTACTGTTGTAATGCCTAGCTGTCCTCTGCTGATATGCCGCTATCCTGATCTGAGCCTCTTCTCGAGTTTCTTCGATCATATCCAAATAGAGCCGATGATTGACCTTGTTTGCTTCTGAGTCATAGTTGTCCCTTCGAAAAGATCCTGCTCCCACTTCAACGGGCACCATAGCTTCACACCCATACACCAGAGAAAAATGGGTCTCTCCAGTTGTGGTTCGGGGTGTAGTGTTGTAAGACCATAGGACCTGGGCGAGCTCTTCTGGCCATGCTCCTTTCTTCTCTTCAAGCTTTGCCTTTAAGGTATGCTTAATGATTTTATTAACAGCCTCTGTCTGCCCGTTACTCTGGGGGTGGCAGACTGCCATAGCGACATACAATAGCCCTGTATACAAACTCCCTGACCTTTTTCGCTGTGATAGTGGCTGGGGGCTCGGCCTCTGCCCACTTAGTGAAATAGTCTACCGCAACCACCGCATACTTGACGCCTCCCCTGGCCTTCGGGAGTTCCCCAATCAGATCAATTCCCCACATGGAGAAGGGCCAGGGGCTTATGAGGGATGTGAGAGAGGTCACGGGGTGGTTGTAATAATTGGCATATCGCTGACACTTATCACAAGCTCGGGAGAATTCAGAGGCGTCTTTTTTCAGCGTTGGCCAGTAGTAGCCTTGACGGAGGATTTTCTGAGCTAGAGAGCTACCCCCCGAGTGATTGCCACAAATGCCCTCGTGTACTTCCCTTAGGATGTAGTTGCATTCATCCCCATCTATGCATTTGAGGAGAGGAACACTGAACCCTCTTCTATATAGAATCCCGTCGTATATCACATAGCGGGCTGCTTTGTATTTTATCCTCCTTGCCTCGTTCTTTTCATCCGGAAGTGAACCTTCTCTTATGTATGCTAGAATAGATGTCATCCACGTGGGGCCGAGCTCATTACTGAGGCTGCCCACCTCGTGCTCGGGCACACTAGGTTGCCTCTGTATATCAAGGGGCACGGTCCCTAGCAAAGTGCTCTCGCGGCGTGAGCCGAGCTTAGCTAGCTCGTCCGCGCCTTCATTCTGCCCACGCGGGATTAGTTCCAGCCTCACCTCGTTGAATCTTGCGATTATCCTCTGTGCGCACTTCAGGTAAAGCTCTGTTCTCGGCCCCTTAGCTTGATACCCCCCGTTTATCTGATAGACCACAATCATGGAGTCACTAAACACACTCAAATTCTCGACCTTCATTTCCAGAGCTAGCTTGAGACCGTTGATCAGGGCCTCATACTCAGCATCATTGTTGGTTGCATGAAAGGCCAGATGGGTCGCACGTCTGATCTTGTGCGCCTCTGGGCTGATTAGCTCGATTCCAGCTCCTGCTCCATCACCGTTAGAGGCACCATCCACAAATAGGCTCCACCATGGGGCACTATTTTGTCTCTCCAGTCCAACTTCTTCTGTGCTAGGTATAACAACAAGGGCTCCCGGCTCCACTTCTTGATGTGGGGGAAATTCTAGCACAAAATCGGCCAGGGCTTGGCCTTTGATCGCAGTCCTTGGCTTATAATCCACCTCGAATTGGCCGAGCTCAACCGTCCACTTCAACATTCGACCAGAAGATTCTGGTCTATGCATCACTTGTCTGAGGGGGTAGGAGGTTCGCACTTCTATCTTATGTGCCTGAAAATAGGGCCTGAGTTTTCGTGAGGCCAGAATCAGAGCATACGCTAGCTTTTCGAGGCTTGTGTATCGAGTCTCGGCATCGGCTAGCCTTTTACTCACATAATATACCGGGAGCTGGACACCATCCTCCTCTCGGACTAATACTGCACTTATTGCAAAGTCGGAGACGGCCAAGTATAGGATCAAAGTTTCTCCTGCCTTTGGGTTGGACAACATTGGAGGGCTACTGAGATGCTTCTTTATGTTCTGAAAGGCTTTCTCACATTCTTCGGTCCACTTAAAGTTCCTCCCCACTCCTTTGATTGCTTTGAAGAACTCTTGGCATTTATCGGAGGATTTTGAGACGAAGCGGTTCAAGGCAGCCACTCGTCCCGTTAAGATTTGAACATCCTTCACCCGTCGAGGGGATCTTGTAACGACCGAGAATTTTGCGTCGTAATTAAGAAAGTAAAGTATGTGTTATGTGATGAGATTATGTGATTAAGTGGTGATTATTTATCTTATCTGTATACTAGAGTTAAAGAGCGTGGATAAAAATGTTCCAATTTAAAGAGTCAGCTTAAAAGTCAAGCTATGGTTTCGGGCCGTCAGGTAGAACGGAACCCGTCCTAGTATGAAAATTAAATGATATAAAATGTGAATTATATGTGAAGTAAATGAAAGAAGTATTTCGTCTTAAGAGACGTGTTGATTGGCAAAGGTAATGAGAAGCGTATTCGAAACGCTGAGCGTCGGGCCGTCAGGCTGAACGTGACCCGGTACGCGTAAAAAGGGAATAAAGATTAAAGAGGGATAGATTCTATGATCAGACCTGAGTCTTTATGTGACTATATGCGTGTGATTGCTTGACTGTGTGCATGATTATATGTTCTGTGTTAATTTCTGTGAATTTTAAAGGAATTATGTGATTTACATAAGGGTTTATTTAACCTTCGTGCATTTTTATAAAATCATCTGAGATGGATAAAAACATGGGATTTGTTCAGTTATCTTCGTAGAGGTCTTAGAGACTTTTGAAAAATGATAAGTGAATTTAATTGTGGGTCTTGGCATTTTTAAATTGATTCTATGTGGAAAAGGTATTGTTATGCCCGCTTTCGGCCATGGGCCCTAAACAGGTCCCTGTGGGTGCACTAAATAGCTGGACTCTTGTGTGTGGGCTAGACCCATGGATTTATATGACTTGGGCCAGCACATGCGAGCTGGGTTCACATGCGGGCTGGGCTCGTAACATGCGAGCTGGGTTCACATGCGAGCTGGGCTCATGACATGAGAGCTGGGCTCAAACATGCGAGCTGGGCTCAAGTGAGGACATGCAAGCTGGGCTCACACATGTAAGGTGAGCTCACATTTGTCATTTGGGCTCTCATATGCGAGCTGAGCTCGGTTGTGCCCACGCGAGGTGGGCTCAGGTGCCTTCATGCGAGGTGGGCTTAGCTGCCCACACGCGGGCTGAGCTCATGAGCCCACATCTTATAGAAACAGAGGTAACATTATATTTATTATTTGAAGGCGGTGCGGGCCGAGGTGACCAGGCCGGGCCGCATCGAAAGACTTTGTGTGCAACATTGAAAGTGACTCATAGATGACTGAGTTGCTCGTAGATTTCGGGGTCGACACGGGTTGTTCCTACAATCACGGGAAGGATTGCGGAGATGCCGCGAGATTGTAGAAAGCGTGTGGAGCCGATCGAGATTTACGTGACTAATTGGCTGAAGGCCTGACTTTATCGTGGGCTTGGGCTGCACGGGCTGAAGAGTCCTAACCCTAGCCTACGTGACTTGTTCCCCAAGAACTACGTGAGGCTTGATCCCTATAAATAGGGTACGTAGGCACTTGTATGGGACATGGGTCGACACTTGATAGAGAATAACAAACCCTATTCTTTCTTAAGAAGTCCACATACAAGCTCAACCACCACCAAACAACCTTCCTCCGCCCTCAAACACTGTCCTTGATCTTTGTTCCGCCCATTAACCTCCACAACATTGTTATACGAAATTCTCCCTATAACATTTGGCGCTAGAAGGAGGGGTCGTTCATCTTAGGGAGAAAGATGACCAAAGAAAGCAAGCAAGTGACGACACCAGGGAGCGGAGGAAAGAAGGACCCTACTTTCGAACACACGCCCCCAGAGAATCAGGCGCCACCTCCACCAATTGCAACCGTGGACGGGCAGGCTGTGATGACGTATCTCGAAGGGCTGGCCGATCAGATGAATCAGATCAACGCCCGAATGTCAAAGATAGAAAGAAGCTCGGTCCGGAACGCCAAGCGTAAGGCGCGCCGCCTCAAGGTCTCACAGCGTAGCTGGAAGGGCAAAGGCCCTCAGAAGAAGCTGATCCATGATTTTGATGACGTGGAAACCGAGACCAAATAGAAGAAAGAAACATCACGCGAAAAGGAAGATATACCCCGAGGCCATGATGAGCGGGGCAGCCAGATCTCTACGAGATCGGGGCCGAAGTCAGCTTCATCTGAGGCAAGGTCAACTAGCGTGCTAGACCGAGTGGGTAGAAAACTAAGCGAACATGACCTCAGGCTCAAATTGGAGAATTGTAAGAAGGAGAGAGAAGAGAAAGAGCCCGTGGATAAAAGAGGCTCGAAAAGGGAACGGGCAACGACCCCTCCGGAAAGACGTCAACACACCTCACCCAGGAGGGAGGAGCGACATAGACGCAGATACAATCGTGAAGAGGAGTCACAGGATCGAGCTGGAGGAGGGGGACGCCGCGAACGACCTCAGGGCTCACATCATTCGAGTAATGCGGGAGGTGACAGAGAAGGAGAAGTTGTTAGAGTAAGGGACCTGAGAAGGATCTTAGATGAGATGGAGCAAGAGAAGAGAGGGCCCCCTGCTTCGGCTGCCCCCTCTCCGTTTACGGCTGCTATCCGATCATCCCCCCTACCTCAGGTGTTTAGGCACAACCCCGACCTTCTATTCAACGGCGAAACCGACCCGGCGGAGTACCTTATTCAATTTAACACTGAGATGGAAGTCTATCAGGTGCCGGAGATGACCCGTTGCAAACTCTTCGCGGCATCACTCAGAGTTAGTGCCCAACAATGGTTCTCCAAGTTGGGACCGGCTAGCATAAGAACGTGGAGGCAATTGGAGGACTTGTTCGTCAGACAATTTCAGTCGACCCTCCACTATTCGCCTCCTGTGGCCACGTTAGCCAACATCAAGCAAAGGGAGGAGGAGCCCTTGGCAGAATACTTTCGTCGGTTCAACGCCGAGGTCCCCAAGGTGAGAGGAGCCAGTGAGGAGACCATCAAAAATTTCTTGAGAGCAGGGCTGAAAGAAAGATCGAAATTTTGGAAGAGCCTCCAAGCGAGTGAGCCGAGGACCTTGGCCGAGTTCTATGAGCAAGCCGAACCCTTCAAGAGGGTAGAGAAATCGATGAGAGAGCTGAAAATCAGCGAAAGCTATCGAGACAAGAGGGACCGATCCTCAAGCCCTGACGAAAGGAGGAAGACATATCGGCGTAGTTCGAGCCCGAAAAAGTCTGCCCGTGGCAAAGAGACCACTAAAGATTCGGGAAGGCCTTATACAAGCAAATGGCAGACACACACCCCTCTGGTAGCCTCTATCGACCACATATATGCTACATATGTGGGGAAGGGGGTATTCAGGAAGGCAACTCCTCTCACAGACTACAATAAAAGAGACACTTCGAAGTATTGTGCATACCATGAGGCCACCGGACACGATACAGCTGATTGTAGACAACTAAAGGATGAGATCGAGACTTTGATTAGACAAGGGAAGCTTACGGAGTGGGTTGTCAAGGAGGTTCGAAGACACAGGACGGATTATCATACCGTCCCTCCTCCACCCCCAGAAGACAAAGAAAGGGTCCCTCGGGCTGGTAGTATTCATATTATTCTAGGCGGGTCTCACATTGGTGGAGACAGCCGGAAGGCGATGGACAGATATGCCCGGGAAGCAAAGGACAAGCCGCTCACCAACGTCAATCATCTAAGCCAAAGGCCCCCGGAGCTCTTTGAAAGGGAGGTCGATGATATCTTGTTTAAAGAGAATGATGCAAAATGGGTGCATTACCCTCATACCGATGCCCTAGTCATAAAAATGAAGATTGGGATGGTGAATGTTCACCGAGCAATGGTGGACACCGGGAGCTCGGCTGATGTTTTGACTTATGATGCCTACAAAAAACTGGGATTATTGGATAGAGAATTAACCTCAACAGGTGGGCACCTGCACGGGTTCACGGGAGACTCGATCGGAGTGAAAGGGACAATTCGGCTCTCGGTGACCATAGGAGAGGAGCCTCATGTGGCCACCCAGATCGCTATGTTTACAGTCGTAGACCAGCCTTGTGCCTACAATGTTATAGTGGGCAGACCCCTTATGAGGGCAATGAGGATGGTGACCTCGATCCATCATATGACGATAAAATTCCCAACCCCCACGGGGGTAGGCATCTTGAAGAGCTGTCAATACGAATCCAGGGTCTGCTACAACCAGGCACTCAAAGCGGCCGAGTCAAGAAATGCCTCAAGGGAGATAGCTGAAGCAGGTGAGTGCGACATCCCCATGGAAGAGGCAGAGGGCAGGAAAAGAATACGTCCTGAGGGCCACGAGACTTGTAATTTGATTTCAATTGAGGAGTTGCCCGAGAACTACTTCGAGCACATGGGAATTCATGTGGAACCACGCCCAGGGGCCTTACTAATGGAAGCATCTCAGCCCATCATGTTGATACAAGAGGGGATTATAGAGGAAGCAAGTGATGAAGAAGAGAGCCCAGAACAAATCACTGCAACACTTAGGAGAGGGAAGTGGGCACACAAAGAAACAACAATCACTATGGACCCACCCGACGGAATCACTCGAACTGTAACTACGACCTCTGAACGCTTGATAAACCCGACCCAAGCTCACCAAACCGAGCTCAAGGATGCGGAAGGTTTGGCAATCACGGAAATGGAAAAAACTAGCGAGGCTCGAGCAGATCTAGACCCGAGAATGCCCTCAATGGTCGAGAGGGTCGGGGCCGCAGAGGACACAATCCCGATTTTGGTAGACCCAAATGATCCCTCCAAGGTACTCAGAATAGGCTCTAACCTAAGTCCTGACTTGAGAGAGGATCTAGCCCGCTTCCTAAGGGAGAATTTGGATGTCTTTGCATGGTCACACTCCGATATGATAGGGACTGACCCAAAAGTCATGTGCCACCGGCTCAACTTGGACCCGAAAAAGAAGGGGGTTAGGCAAAAGAGACGGCCGATTAGTGGAGAGAGGGCAGAGGCCCTCAGAGAAGAAGTGGATAGATTAATGGAGGCAGGACTTGTGAGAGAAGCCTTCTACCACGTGTGGCTGGCCAACCCTGTGCTTGTCAAGAAGCCCAATGGCAAGTGGAGGACATGTGTAGACTTCACCGACCTGAACAAAGCTTGCCCGAAGGACAGCTTTCCTCTACCCCGAATCGACCAGCTGGTTGATTCCACGGCTGGGCACGCGCTGCTTAGTTTTATGGATGCTTATTCGGGATATAACCAAATCCCCATGTATGGGCCAGATCAGGAGCACACCTCCTTTATTACTGATCGGGGCCTTTACTGTTACATCGGGATGCCCTTCGGGCTCCTTAATGCGGGGGCAACCTATCAGAGGCTGGTGAATAAGATGTTCAAACATCAATTGGGGAATACTATGGAGGCCTATGTAGACGACATGCTGGTGAAATCGAAAGAAGCGAGGGATCATGTCCGCCACCTGGCAGAAATGTTCCAGATCCTAAGGGAGTACAGAATGAAACTCAACCCCCAGAAATGCGTGTGTGGGGTTGAATCGGGGAAGTTTTTGGGATTTATTGTCAACCATAGAGGCATTGAGGCCAACCCAGCCAAGATACAAGCCCTACTCGAGATGAGATCCCCTCGACGGGTGAAGGATGTTCAAAGCTTAACGGGACGAGTGGCTGCCTTAAACCGCTTCGTCTCAAAATCCTCCGATAAATGCCAAGAGTTCTTCAAAGCAATCAAAGGAGTGGGGAGGAACTTTAAGTGGACCGAAGAATGTGAGGAAGCCTTTCAGAACATAAAGAAGCATCTCAGTAGCCCTCCCATGTTGTCCAACCCAAAAGCAGGAGAAACTTTGATCCTATACTTGGCCGTCTCCGACTTTGCAATAAGTGCAGTATTAGTCCGAGAGGAGGATGGTGTCCAGCTCCCGGTATATTATGTGAGTAAAAGGCTAGCCGATGCCGAGACTCGATACACAAGCCTCGAAAAGCTAGCGTATGCTCTGATTCTGGCCTCCCGAAAACTCAGGCCCTATTTTCAGGCACATAAGATAGAAGTGCGAACCTCCTACCCCCTCAGACAAGTGATGCATAGACCAGAATCTTCTGGTCGAATGTTGAAGTGGACGGTTGAGCTCGGCCAATTCGAGGTGGATTATAAGCCAAGGACTGCGATCAAAGGCCAAGCCCTGGCCGATTTTGTGCTAGAATTTCCCCCACATCAAGAAGTGGAGCCGGGAGCCCTTGTTGTTATACCTAGCACAGAAGAAGTTGGACTGGAGAGATAAAATAGTGCCCCATGGTGGAGCCTATATGTGGATGGTGCCTCTAACGGTGATGGAGCAGGAGCTGGAATCGAGCTAATCAGCCCAGAGGCTCACAAAATCAGACATGCGACCCATCTGGCCTTTCATGCAACCAACAATGATGCTGAGTATGAGGCCCTGATCAACGGTCTCAAGCTAGCTTTGGAAATGAAGGTCGAGAATTTGAATGTGTTTAGTGACTCCATGATTGTGGTCTATCAGATAAATTGGGGGTATCAAGCTAAGGGGCCGAGAACAGAGCTTTATCTGAAGTGCGCACAGAGGATAATCACAAGATTCAACGAGGTGAGGCTGGAACTAATCCCGCGTGGGCAGAATGAAGGCGCGGACGAGCTAGCTAAGCTCGGCTCACGCCGCGAGAGCACTTTGCTAGGGACCGTGCCCCTTGATATACAGAGGCAACCTAGTGTGCCCGAGCACGAGGTGGGCAGCCTCAATAATGAGCTCGGCCCCACGTGGATGACATCTATTCTAGCATACATAAGAGAAGGTTCACTTCCGGACGAAAAGAACGAGGCAAGGAGAATAAAATACAAAGCAGCCCGCTATGTGATATACGACGAGATTCTATATAGAAGAGGGTTCAGTGTTCCTCTTCTCAAATGCATACATGGGGAGGAATGCAACTACATCCTAAGGGAAGTACACGAGGGTATTTGTGGCAATCACTCGGGGGGTAGCTCTCTAGCTCAGAAAATCCTCCGTCAAGGCTACTACTGGCCAACGCTGAAAAAAGACGCCTTTGAATTCTCCCGAGCTTGTGATAAGTGTCAGCGATATGCCAATTATTACAACAACCCCGTGGCCTCTCTCACATCCCTCATGAGCCTCTGGCCCTTCTCCATGTGGGGAATTGATCTGATTGGGGAACTCCCGAAGGCCAGGGGAGGCGTCAAGTATGCGGTAGTTGCGGTAGACTATTTCACTAAGTGGGCAGAGGCCGAGCCCCTAGCCACTATCACAGCGAGAAAGCTCAGGGAGTTTGTATACAGGGCTATTGTATGTCGCTATGGCATCCTTTACAAGCTGATATCTGACAATGGGAAACAATTTGATAGCAAGGAGATGCGAGAGTTTTGTGAGCAGCTGGGGATTCAGAAGAGCTTTAGCGCAGTCTGCCACCCCCAGAGTAACGGGCAGATAGAGGCTGTTAATAAAATCATTAAGCATACCTTAAAGGCAAAGCTTGAAGAGAAGAAAGGAGCATGGCCAGAAGAACTCGCCCAGGTCCTATGGTCTTACAACACTACACCCCGAACCACAACTGGAGAGACCCCTTTCTCTCTGGTGTATGGGTGTGAAGCTATGGTGCCCGTTGAAGTGGGAGCAGGATCTTTTCAAAGGGACAACTATGACTCAGAGGCAAACGAGATCAATCATCGGCTCTATTTGGATATGATCGAAGAAACTCGTGAAGAGGCTCAGATCAGGATTGCGGCATATCAGCAGAGGACAGCTAGGCATTACAACAGTAAGGTTCGAGCCCGAACTTTCAAGGTGGGAGATTTAGTTCTGCGCCGGGTCATGCCAAATACCAAGGTGGTGAGTCACGGAGTCTTGGGAGCAAATTGGGAAGGCCCTTACAAGATAAAATCGGTGCTCTGGGAGGGAACCTACCACCTCAATGATATGCAAGACAAGTTGATCCCAAGAGCCTGGAACGCGGAACACCTTCGCAAGTATTATCAGTAATATTATTCTTTTCAGACTTAGTATTATCTTCAAATATTCCTAAGTCTCGGGGGGTAGTGCCATATAGGTGCCTCCCTGAGACCACAAGCATGTATTCCTTTCACTTCCCATTATCTATGAATAAACGATTGATCTCTATTTGTGCACTTGATATTTTAACTTCTGTTAATAGATTAAATACCCAGCAGGGGACCCCATCCTTGGGAACCCATGCGAGGACATAACAGTTGTTTTATTAACATGTTAAATCAAGCTGGGCCCCAACCCGCTTGATGCCAAGAACATGAAACGAGCCGGGCCACGGCCCGCTTAGACAAATACGAACACATAGTAGATAAAAGATATGGATAGAGATATAGGCCCGCGATGCGAGCTCATACCCTGGCCCTCAAAACCATAAATGCGACCCAGGGGGGCCAGCCCTCCATCAAACATACTCAAAGTCGCATGATGCGAGGAGAAGACACATGCGAGCTCCTAGTGCGAGCACACCTACAACACCTGCAAGTCGATGCGGGCTTGTTCCACTTGGCATTCTCTTTCAATGGTTGTTTGATTGAACAAATGACACGAGCTGAATAAATTGGGCTCGCAGTGAAGGGGTAACGCTTGCCATAAGCGGCCAGAGTTATGATTACTTTTTGGTCAGTAGAAGCATGGTAAAAAAAAAAAACAGCTAGCACCGTAAAGACATACGCGGGCACAAAAAACTTAGACATTTTATACAAAAAAAAGTTAAATAAGTTATGCCCCGAGGCAGAATATTTCAAATACAAGCGCGAGGCGAGAGGGGTGCCCGCTTACCCAGTCAAAAGTCTAGTTCTAATCAAAATTACATTAAGGGTTATCAGCCTCTGCTCCCTCACGATTTTCACCAGCGACCTGGGCCTTCTCGGCCGCGAGCCGAGCCTCCTCAGCAATTTGGGCATCCCTCTCCATCACCAGCTTCAACTTGTCAGCATGCCTCGTTGTGCTCGCACCCAGAGTCGCCCAATCGAATTCAGGAACCTTCTTCATAAAGACTTTCATGAAATTCCTGGCCCCCAGGTTCCTAGCATCAGCGAGGGCGGCCTCACGGCCCTCAGTTAGGGCAGAGACTGATCCCTCCAGCTCGAGCACCCTCTCCTCGAGGGCATCCTTCTCCTTCTTGCATGCCTCAGCAGCCAGGTCATGAGCCTCCTTCTGCTCCCTTAGGGCCTTGTCATGAGCAGCATTCAGGTTAACTATCTTCTGATTATAGTTGTTCACCAGCGTAACTTTCTCTTGCCCGTGCTCAGCGACCTTACTCTGAAGGGACTTGACTTTAGCCTCGAGCTTTGTGTTGGTCTGGCTGAGGGCTCGCATCTCTCGAACCTTAGATAACTGACGATAGTATACTTCGGCCGCGGCTCGGGAGAGTGCATCCTGGTTAACCTCGAGAGCAGAAGAAGACCAATCCTTTAAATCCTGCTCGCTGATGTGACCTTGGGCGAGCCGGCCGAATGTGGTCGCAACCATATTGGCAGAAGAAGAAGAGGGAAGAGGAGCATCAGAGGGAGCAGCTTTCTTTGGCTCAGGCTCGCCAGTTTTTCCTTCTTTACCTCTATGCCTCTTTAGTCGAGGAGAGGGCCCTGAATCCTTGAGATGCTCGGAGAGAGTAGTCATGCGGGCCGGAGGATTGGCCTGAGAGCGAGCCCTTGTGCTCGCAGCTGCGGGCTGAACTGGGCCCGAGGCCGCAGCCTGCTCAGCCTCTTCCATGAAGGGGATAGGGGAGATGGCCATTTCTGAAAAAGAAAACAACAAAGCAATAGATTAGTCACAGCAAGATGCAAAGGAAAGAAGTAATGCGAGCAGGTGAAAAATACGGAGAATTAAAGTGCGATGTGAAACGAGATGCATGCAGGAAAAGTGAGCACACGAGCACACGAGCTCGCGCATGCGAGCAGCCAGGCCCGGACGTGCGGGCCCGATATTCTTATCCTTTCTGGATCTCTTCCTAGATTTCTTCTGAGGAGTCAGCCTCACTCCTTCCTTCAAAAACCCACATGCGACCAGATTGAAGGTCGTTATAAGTTTTCGGATGTCCCGGTCCGCCTTAGGAAGGTTTAGAAGACTGTCCGCGTTTATCTTTTCCTGTCCCATAAGGACAGTGCGAGGCGGGGTGGCTGGAGATAAAAGAAATTCTTGTTAAAAGGAAAGAGCTATGGTAGAAGAGACGAGAGCGGGCAGGAGAAAACTTACATGGATTATAATAAAAATGAGTCTGGACTCGAGGCACCTCGTGGATATAGAAGTAAGGGCTTTTCCACTTCCCTGAGTTGCTCGACCCGTTGTGGATGAGGTTCTTCTTGTTGAAGCACGGCCAGACAGAGAAGTAGAAATATCCAAAGTCGTTAGGAGAATGCTTCAAATGGAGGAAGTAACCCAGCTGCCTCGCGGTTAGAGAAGGGTACCCGCATTTGTGGTACATGATGTACAATGCGAGGGCGGCCCGGTATCCGTTTGGATTGATCTGAAGGGGTGCGAGCTGGAAGTACTCGCAAACATCTTTGATGAAGGGATGAAGAGGAGAGGAGATTCCCAGCCTTAATAGGAAGGTGGACAAGACCATGCGAGGCACCCTGCCTCCATTCTCCAAGTGATTGAATCTATAGCATCTCATATGAGGTAGGGGCAAGACAATATGGCCCTCGAGCTGAAACTGCTCAATGTGCTCGGCCAGATGTTTCTGAGTCAGCGAGGTAGGCAGGTCGTGGCAAGCGAGCACCTTAACCTCCTCGTTTGCAGTTGAGCTCTCCTCCCCATCAGGAATGATCTGCCTTTTGAAAACAATCTCACCCTCGAGCTCGGGCTGGGCAGGAGACACATAAGGCTCAGGAGAGGCCGCGGGGGCATAATTATAGTTACAAATCTTGTACTAACTTGTAACATCTGCCACCTCCTCGCTATGAGGAGAGTCATAGGACCAATGCGAGCCGTCCTCTTCACCCTCGAGTCCCAGGATGGGATATTCAGCAGCTACAGGCTCTTTTCCTTTCTTCCTGGTGTCATAGTATGCACTCCCCAGGTCGCTGTCAGTTGATTCTGAGTCAAGGTGAATGGGGTCGAGGTGGTTAGCTGCTGCTTGCCTCAGACGGGATGCCCTCTCTTCAGCCATTTCTCTTAAAATCTCCTCGGCTCGGTCTTTATCCAAGGGAGCAGGCTCGCGGTTTAGCAGCTCTTCTACCCCAAGGGAGGCTGGAATATGAGAGAGGTCCACGGGCCTATTTCTCCAATTATATATATTCTTCTCCCTGGTAAAATCCTCAGGGTTCGGGTCGAGGTGAATATCAAGCGAGCCGGATCCAGCTGCTCGCATCGAGTTCTCAACTCTGGCAATGTTCAAAGCCCCTTGAGGGGTGATAGCTGAGCCGGGAGAGATAGGTTGGCTAAGACGACCAGAAAGAGAGGTCAGCTCGCGTTGGAAGTCCTTGGAGCCTCGCTGCTCAGGAGGGTATTGGTTTAATGGAGATGGAGTAGCTGAAGAGCAAGCCGGGCTAGCAGAGGTGCGAGCCGGGCTCGAGGAAGAGCGAGATGATCCATAGGAGCGGGCTGAAGACGCACTCGACATCTGTAAAAGATGGTGAAAATTAGTGTGTGGCCCTAAAAAGAAAATAAAAAAAAACAAGTATGGGATCGCACCTAAGTGTCCTCACATCTCACACGGGATCGCACCTAAGTATCTAAACGAGCAAAAGGACTCGCATCGCGCGTTGTGGTTGTGTGTGAACTCGCATCGAACAGGTGGTGTGTGCTCGCATGGTGTGTGTGAATAAAGCATGAATAAAAAACGGGCTCGAATCGAAGAGTACCTGTGGGAGAGGTGTATGAAGATCCTGATGAATCTGGTCCCGGAGAATATCGCCGCCGGTAGACGGTTCTTGTTGAAATGATAATCTTCGCCGTGGTAGATCCTTGAGCAAATTGAGCAGCAATTCAGGAAGTGTTCTTGGAAATGTGAGAAATGAATTGAAATCTCACATATTTATAGGAGATAGGAGAGAGAAAGGAGGAGGCGACACGTGTCGTCATCTCATAAGATGACACGAATCCCCACGCCAGCTGTCCAACGGCTGTCAAAATGAATGCAAAGATGAAAGGCATGCGAGGCGAGACACGCGAGGCGGCTTGGTGCGACCTGGTGGGCTCACACTTGCGAGGCCATAAAAAGATTAGAAAATACCTAGCCTCAAGATGCGACCAGGAATTTTGGGGGGTAGTTGTTATGCCCGCTTTCGGCCATGGGCCCTAAACAGGTCCCTGTGGGTGCACTAAATAGCTGGACTCTTGTGTGTGGGCTAGACCCATGGATTTATATGACTTGGGCCAGCATATGCGAGCTGGGTTCACATGCGGGCTGGGCTCGTAACATGCGAGCTGGGTTCACATGCGAGCTGGGCTCATGACATGAGAGCTGGGCTCAAACATGCGAGTTGGGCTCAAGTGAGGACATGCAAGCTGGGCTCACACATGTAAGGTGAGCTCACATTTGTCATTTGGGCTCTCATATGCGAGCTGAGCTCGGTTGTGCCCACGCGAGGTGGGCTCAGGTGCCTTCATGCGAGGTGGGCTTAGCTGCCCACACGCGGGCTGAGCTCATGAGCCCACATCTTATAGAAACAGAGGTAACATTATATTTATTATTTGAAGGCGGTGCGGGCCGAGGTGACCAGGCCGGGCCGCATCGAAAGACTTTGTGTGCAACATGGAAAGTGACTCATAGATGACTGAGTTGCTCGTAGATTTCGGGGTCGACACGGGTTGTTCCTACAATCACGGGAAGGATTGCGGAGATGCCGCGAGATTGTAGGAAGCGTGTGGAGCCGATCGAGATTTACGTGACTAATTGGCTGAAGGCCTGACTTTATCGTGGGCTTGGGCTGCACGGGCTGAAGAGTCCTAACCCTAGCCTACGTGACTTGTTCCCCAAGAACTACGTGAGGCTTGATCCCTATAAATAGGGTACGTAGGCACTTGTATGGGACATGGGTCGACACTTGATAGAGAATAACAAACCCTATTCTTTCTTAAGGAGTCCACATACAAGCTCAGCCACCACCAAACAACCTTCCTCTGCCCTCAAACACTGTCCTTGATCTTTGTTCCGTCCATTAACCTCCACAACATTGTTATACGAAATTCTCCCTATAACAGGTATTTATTAAGGCAAGTTTGCGAAATTCATATAAAATCAACCGCTCGCTCAAATTCTTATTATGAGTAATGGATGAAAAGCTAATTTCGAGACCTACACGTTAAAAATGTTATTTTCAATAATTCTCGACTTTCCGAGAGAGATATATTTTGTATTTGAATTTTATCGCATTTAAGTAAAAAGAAAAGGAATGAGTGATTAAAAGGAAGTTGGTAAATTACTAGATTGCCCTTGTTTCTAAGTGCTATATATAATCCACCTTTCTTTCTTTTCTTTCTTTTGTGCTCTCACTTTCTCTTCTCTCCTTTCTCTCTTTCTCTCCCGAACTCTCACTCTCACTCTCTCTCTCTCTCTCGGCAACTCTCTCTCTCTCTTTGATTTCTCTCGGTATTCCTCTCTTTTCTTTGATCAAACACACCAATCATCCCTAAATCTTCTTGTTAAACACTTATTTGTAGGTAGAAGTGTTTGCATGTGTGTGATTAAGCTTGCATGTCGATGTGTGGGTATTGTGTGTGTTCGGTGTGTGTGTTCACCCGAGAACAACATGGTTCTTCTTGTTGTTGATTGATGTTATCTTGTTTAAAGCTTGATTCTTTGCAAACAAATGATAGAAAAGATGTGCATGTTAGTTATTTTGCGTAATTGACGGAAATTGGGGGTTTCGTGGTTGGACACCCTCGAATGAGGGCACCACCGTGAAGCCACCGCCACCGGTGATGAACTCCGGTGAACCGGTGGTGAGTTGTGATGTGAAAACTGAACTCTACACAAAGTACACTTAAATTTTCGTAGATGCATGTGGTGTTTTTCTATATAACCGAATGGGTTTATGTTCTTAACGTGATGAAGTTGATTTTTGACCATGAAATCAATAGTGGATAGTTGTTAATAAAAGTTGTAATTTATAAACTTGAAATGATGCATGCATGTTAAGATTTCTTGAAAATTTGGAAAAGGGTTTTTGGCTTCTTTGATAAAAATCGAGTGGGTGTTTGATTAAATGATTCCTTTGATTGTAAATGAATGTGTGCATATGATTGTGCTTAGAAAAATCAAAAATTGAGGTTGCATGTGAATCTTTGCTTCGGGTTTTGTGGACTTTTGCTTCGGCTTTTGTTAATAAAGAAGAGGGAATTGGTTTTTGCGGGTTAATCTTGTTGAATATTAAGTTTATGTGGCTTAAATGTGATTGCATGATAGTTTTAAAGAAGATCAATTAGTGCATGTTAAATGATTAGTTTTTGAGTTGAAAACCATGTTTTTGCCGAATGAAAACAAGATAAAAGGGGGTTAATTATTGATTGAGCAAATGCATGTTGGTTGAATGAGTTAGATTTTATATGGAATGATCTTGTTAAAAACTAAAATAGGTAGAGAATGTGATGTATTTCCTTGTATGTCGATTTATGGAAAAAAAAACTCGAATGGATTCTTAGGAATAAAAAGGCGAAATTAAGTTGATTTAATGGCTAAGTAAGATTTTGATTGCATGACAAAAATTAAGAAGTGTTATGTTCGAATTTTGGTAATTAAACGGAAGTCTTGATTTTGATCTTAATAAAAGTAAGATTCGGAGTTTTGGTTAAAAAGGGATGAACTTTAAGTGCTAAATGATCCTTGTGAATTGCATTAGTTGTGCTTGCTTATATGAGATTGAAAATGAATATATGTGGATGTGTTTTTGTATGTGTGGTTCGAATTAAGGAACAAAGGAAAAGGTAATTAAGTTGATTAATATAAGCGATAGTATGCACGTAAATGTTTGGTTTAAATAAGGTCTAGTACTCGTAAAAGAGTCGTGATAGTGTGATTTGAGAAATAGCCAAGGTCAAGCAAGTACCTTTGATTGCTAAGTATATGAGGATATAAAAGCTACGAGAAAGGATTATGCTATGTGCTAAGTGCTATGTGCTTATATGTATAAGCTATATTCGTATGCTCGAGTTAAGAATATAATCGAGTTATCGTATAGTGTGATCGTTCCGGGAACGAGAGTTGAGAATCTAATTAAGGTTTTGGTTTTTATTGTAGAATTAGAGCGTGAGGGCATTCGGGCTAGGAAAGGGAAAAGTATATTAGGTGGCAGTAGTTCAACCCTCAGGAAAGCAATTTCAGGCAAGTAACTCTGATTACTTGTGTAAATGATTATAAAGGAAATGTTGTTCATACCATGTAGAGTATTGAACTGTTAAAGTATGAAACCCTTGCTTTATGAAACCCTGATATTGATTTGAAGTACCCTTTGTTCTTGATAACCTGTTATTGATAAGCCTATTGATTTCACTCATTGATAACCTAACCTTTCTGTTCAAGTTACCTATAATGCCATGATCATATTGAACCTTTAATTATCTTGGTTAACCTTGTTTAATGATATTATGTTTCTTTTGATCACCCTATTGATCTCTAAATCAATGTTTATCCTTCTAGTTTAGTGTCTTGTTATCCTTGATACAGAATTCTTGAGAATTGTTCCTTGTGTATCTTTGATTCACTCCCTGAACTTTGTTTTATTTAAATCTGAATGAAGAATGAGTTTCGACTTGAAAGAGTCCGAATGATTTCAAAGGCTTGGTAATGATAAAATGAATTTTAGAAAACCTATTTGTTTTTTTTCCAACTCAAGGTTTTCCGAATGAATTCCTGATGGATTGGATTGAGACGTAAGAGGCTAGTGGGACTAGTCCAGTCATGGTAAGAGGCTAGTGGGACTAGTCCAATTTAAGGCTGAAATTATGCCGAATGGTACCTTAAAGACCGGAATGGAGGTCGATACGGGCTGATCACCCGTATATAATGAAATTGAAAGATAAGTGATCCAATCAAGGGTTCTAAATGATTATTTAAAAGGGAACTGAAACTTTTGTTCAGTAAATGGATTTTTGGAAATGAAAATGGTTTATATTGTTTTGAAAAGAGTTGATTATGTTATTGTGGAGCTTAAAGCTCAGAACCCTGATTCCTGAAATTATTGATCATATGAATGATTCTATATCTTGAAATATTGTTGCTTTCCTCTATCGAAAGATCTATTTTGATCCTATAATGATTCGTGTTGAATGTCGGCTTTCATCCTGTTTCGAGCCTTGTTTCTTGAAAGCCCAACTATTCTTCGGATACCTTTCCTTATCCCAAAGAAAACAAAAATGAATATACGGAAATCTGCCACCTAATTAGCCAGAGTATAATGCCCTAGTATATTCAAAGTATATTGAGATTTGATATTGTAGAACTGCTATATAGTTACTTGCTGAGTTTTATACTCATTGTTTTGTCTTAATCTAACCATGGCAGTTAAGCAAGAAGATGGCCAGGCTTAGGCGCACTGCTCGTAAGAGCGTACCTGGTGGTCCCTACCGTGTTGAGGGCTTCCAGTTGCCAGAGCAGGTAGTACAGGTTATGAGTGAGCTCGCGCCTAGTAAGAGGTGTTTAAAGATACAATGGGTTATCTGTCGGTTCCCAGCCGGAATCGATATGGATTATTCAATAATATTTTGGGTTTGTAAGTTATATCCTATGATTGGTAGTTGTAATATTGTCTCATACTTTATCCTGTTGATCCTGTTAGTAGTTAATCGGGGTTTATGCATATTTAATTAGTAGATTAGAGGTGTGTGAGTCCTCATTTCCTAACCCCGAGATTGAGGGCGTCACAGATCTCATCTCGAGTAGGGCTTGTATCTTGGTTGGGTTGGCCTCAATGCCTCTATGGTTGACAATAAATCCCAAAAACTTCCCTGATTCAATCCCAAACACACATTTCTGGGGGTTGAGCTTCATTCTGTACTTCCTTAGGATCTGGAACATTTCTGCCAGGTGGCGGACATGATCCCTCGCTTCTTTCAATTTCACCAGCATGTCATCTACATAGGCCTCCATAGTCTTCCCCAATTGATGTTTGAACATCTTATTCACCAGCCTCTGATAGGTTGCCCCCGTATTAAGGAGCCCGAAGGGCATCCCGATGTAACAGTAAAGGCCCCGATCAGTAATAAAGGAGGCGTGCTCCTGATCTGGCCCATACATGGGGATTTGGTTATATCCCAAATAAGCATCCATAAAACTAAGCAATGCGTGCCCAGCCGTGGAATCAACCAGCTGGTCGATTCGGGGTAGAGGAAAGCTTTCCTTCGGGCAAGCTTTGTTCAGGTCGGTGAAGTCTACACATGTCCTTCACTTGCCATTGGGCTTCTTGACAAGCACAGGGTTGGCCAGCCACACGGGGTAGAAGGCTTCTCTCACAAGTCCTGCCTCCATTAATCTATCCACTTCTTCTCTGAGGGCCTCTGCCCTCTCTCCACTAATCGGCCGTCTCTTTTGCCTAACCCCCTTCTTTTTCGGGTCCAAGTTGAGCCGGTGGCACATGACATTTGGGTCAATCCCTATCATATCGGAGTGTGACCATGCAAAGACATCCAAATTCTCCCTTAGGAAGCGGGCTAGATCCTCTCTCAAGTCAGGACTTAGGTTAGAGCCTATTCTGAGTACCTTGGAGGGATCATTTGGGTCTACCAAGATCGGGATTGTGTCCTCTACGGCCTCGGCCCTCTCGACCATTGGGGGCATTCTCGGGTCTAAATCTGCTCGAGCCTCGCTAGTTTTTTCCATTTCCGTGATTGCCAAACCTTCCGCATCCTTGAGCTCGGTCTGGTGAGCTTGGGCCGGATTTATCAAGCGTTCAGAGGTTGCAGTTATAGTTCGAGTGATTCCGTCGGGTGGGTCCATAGTGATTGTTGTTTCTTTGTGTGCCCACTTCCCTCTCCTAAGTCTTGCAGCGATTTGTTCTGGGCTCTCTTCTTCATCACTTGCTTCCTCTACAATCCCCTCTTGTATCAACATAATGGGCTGAGAGGCTTCCATTAGTAAGGCCCCTGGGCGTGGTTCCACATGAATTCCCATGTGCTCAAAGTAGTTCTCGGGCAACTCCTCAATTGAAATCAAATTACAAGTCTCATGGCCCTCGGGACGTATTCTTTTCCTGCCCTCTGCCTCTTCCATAGGGACGTCGCACTCACCTGCTTCAGCTATCTCCCTTGAGGCATTTCTTGACTCGGCCGCCTTGAGTGCCTGGTTGTAGCAGACCCTGGATTCGTACTGACAGCTCTTCAAGATGCCTACCCCCGTGGGGGTTGGGAATTTTATCGTCATATGATGGATCGAGGTCACCATCCTCATCGCCCTCATAAGGGGTCTGCCCACTATAACATTGTAGGCACAAGGCTGGTCTACAACTGTAAACATAGCGATCTGGGTGGCCACATGAGGCTCCTCTCCTATGGTCACCGGGAGTCGAATTGTCCCTTTCACTCCGATCGAGTTTCCCGTGAACCCGTACAGGTGCCCACCTGTTGAGGTTAATTCTCTATCCAATAATCCCAGTTTTTTGTAGGCATCATAAGTCAAAACATCAGCCGAGCTCCCGGTGTCCACCATTGCTCGGTGAATATTCACCGTCCCAATCTTCATTTTTATGACTAATGCATCGGTATGAGGGTAATGCACCCATTTTGCATCGTTCTCCTTAAACACGATATCATCGACCTCCCTTTCAAAGAGCTCCGGGGGCCTTTGGCTTAGATGATTGACGTTGGTGAGCGGCTTGTCCTTTGCTTCCCGGGCATATCTGTCTATCGCCTTCCGGCTGTCTCCACCAATGTGAGACCCGCCTAGAATAATATGAATACTACCAGCCCGAGGGACCCTTTCTTTATCTTCTGGGGGTGGAGGAGGGACGGTATGATAATCCGTCCTGTGTCTTCGAACCTCCTTGACAACGCACTCCGTAAGCTTCCCTTGTCTAATCAAAGTCTCGATCTCATCCTTTAGTTGTCTACAATCAGCTGTATCGTGTCCGGTGGCCTCATGGTATGCACAATACTTCGAAGTGTCTCTTTTATTGTAGTCTGTGAGAGGAGTTGCCTTCCTGAATACCCCCTTCCCTACATATGTAGCATATATGTGGTCGATAGAGGCTACCAGAGGGGTGTGTGTCTGCCATTTGCTTGTATAAGGCCTTCCCGAATCTTTAGTGGTCTCTTCGCCACGGGCAGACTTTTTCGGGCTCGAACTACGCCGATACGTCTTCCTCCTTTCGTCAGGGCCTGAGGATCGGTCCCTCTTGTCTCGATAGCTTTCGCTGATTTTCAGCTCTCTCATCGATTTCGCTACCCTCTTGAAGGGTTCGGCTTGCTCATAGAACTCGGCCAAGGTCCTCGGCTCACTCGCTTGGAGGCTCTTCCAAAATTTCGATCCTTCTTTCAGCCCTGCTATCAAGAAATTTTTGATGGTCTCCTCAATGGCTCCTCTCACCTTGGGGACCTCGGCGTTGAACCGACGAAAGTATTCTGCCAAGGGCTCCCCCTCCCTTTGCTTGATGTTGGCTAACGTGGCCACAGGAGGCGAATAGTGGAGGGTCGACTGAAATTGTCTGACGAACAAGTCCTCCAATTGCCTCCACATTCTTATGCTAGCCGGTCCCAACTTGGAGAACCATTGTTGGGCACTACCTCTAAGTGATGCCGCGAAGAGTCTGCAGCGGGTCATCTCCAGCACCTGATAGACTTCCATCTCAGTGTTAAATTGAATAAGGTACTCCGTCGGGTCGGCTTCGCCGTTGAATAGAAGGTCGGGGTTGTGCCTAAACACCCGAGGTAGGGGGATGATCGGATAGCAGCCGTAAATGGAGAGGGGGCAGCCGAGGCAGGGGGCCCTCTCTTCTCTCGCTCCATCTCATCTAAGATCCTTCTCAGGTCCCTTACTCTAACAACTTCTCCTTCTCTGTCACCACCCGCATTACTCGAATGGTGTGAACCCTGAGGTCATTCGCGGCGTCCCCCTCCTCCAACTCGCGCCTGCGACTCCTCTTCACGATTGTCTCTGCATCTACGTCGCTCCTCCCTCCTGGGTGAGGTGTGTTGACGTCTTTCCGGAGGGGTCGTTGCCCGTTCCCTTTTCAAGCCTCTCTGATCCACGGGCTCTTTCTCTTCTCTCTCCTTCTTACAATTCTCCAATTTGAGCCTGAGGTCATGCTCGCTTAGTTTTTTACCCACTCGGTCTAGCACGCTAGTTGACCTTTCCTCAGATGAAGCTGGCTTCGGCCCCGATCTCGTAGAGATCTGGCTGCCCCACTCATCATGGCCTCGGGGTATATCTTCCTTTTCGCGTGATGTTTCTTTCTTCTGCTTGGTCTCGGTTGCCACGTCATCAAAATCGTGGATCAGCTTCTTCTGAGGGCCTTTGCCCTTCCAGCTACGCTGTGGACCTTGAGGCAGCGCGCCTTACACTTGGCGTTCCGGACCGAGCTTCTTTCTACCTTTGACATTCGGGCATTGATCTGATTCATCTGATCGGCCAGCCCTTCGAGATACGTCATCACAGCCTGCCCGTCCACGGTTGCAATTGGTGGAGGTGGCACCTGATTCTCTGGGGGCGTGTGTTCGAAAGTAGGGTCCTTCTTGCCTCCGCTCCCTGGTGTCGCCGCTTGCTTGCTTTCTTTGGTCATCTTTCTCCCTAAGATGAACGAGGCCCCTCCTTCTAGCGCCAAATGTTATAGGGAGAATTTCGTATAACAATGTTGTGGAGGTTAATGGGCGGAACAAAGATCAAGGATGGTGTTTGAGGGCGGAGGAAGGTTGTTTGGTGGTGGCTGAGCTTGTATGTGGACTCCTTAAGAAAGAATAGGGTTTGTTATTCTCTGTCAAGTGTCGACCCATGTCTCATACAAGTGCCTACGTACCCTATTTATAGGGATCAAGCCTCACGTAGTTCTTGGGGAACAAGTCACGTAGGCTAGGGTTAGGGTTCTCCAACCCGTGCAGCCCAAGCCCACGACAAAGTCAGGCCTTCAGCCAATTAGTCACGTAAATCTCGACCGACTCCACACGCTTCCTATAATCTCACGGCATCTCCGTATTTCTTCCCATAATTATAGCAATAACCCGTGTCGGCCCCGAAATTTATGAGCAACTCAGTCATCTATAAACCACTTTCCATGTCGAACATAAAGTCCTCTAATGCGGGCCGGCCTGGCGGCCTCGGCCCGCACCGCCTTCCTTTTTAACCAATAAATACAATGTTAACTTTGATTTCATAAGATGTGGGCTCATGGACCCAGCCCGCGTGTGGGCACCTAAGCCCAGCCCGCGTGTGGGCAACCAAGCCCAGCTCGCGTGTGGGAAACCGAGCCCAGCCCGCGTGAAGTCATCTGAGCCCACCTTGCGTGCTATCATCTGAGCCCAGCTCGCGTGAAGTCATCTGAGCGCACCTCGCATGTGGACACCTAAGCCCACCTCGCATATGAGAGCCCAGATGGCAAATGTGAGCCCAGCTCGCATGTGTGAGCCCAGCTCACTTGTCATGAGCCCAGCTCGCACGTGGTCACGTGAGCCCAGCTCGTATGTCACGAGCCCAGCTCGCATGTCACGAGCCCAGCTCGCACGTCACGAGCCCAGCCCATATGTGTTAGCCCAAGTCTTATTAATCCATAGTTCCAGCCCACACACGAGAGTCCAGCTTCTCAATGCACCTATAGGGACCTGTTTAGGGCCCATGGCCGAAAGCGGGCATAAAAATTAGCTCATGCATCAGGTTAGGAAAATGGGCCTAATATATATATATATATATATATATATACATATATATAGGCATATATTTGTGGGGATGCAAGTTGAAATCTGGTCTGTATATCATATAGATAAGAATATTCTCTTTAAACAGTACAGAACTACATATAACATATATTTAACTATATGTGAATAATCTGTAAGAGCACCTTGAAGGATCATTTATACGTATCTGGTCTGTATATCGTATAGATAAGAATATTCTCTTTAAACAGTACAGAACTACAAATAGCATATTTTTTAACTTTATATGAATAATCCGTAAGAGCACCTTGAAGGATCATTTATACGTATTGGAGTGCCAAATGGACGACACCAATTATTATTTGACTACTCTGCAATTAAGTGGCAACTGCTCTATGCTTTACAACTGTAGTTTTCCTCGATAATTAATCAATTAAGTATATTTTATGATATGTCATTAAAGAGTATTTCAATTGTTTCATTATTTCTTGGAAATATTGTGTATCAGTGCAATCTTACTTGTGAGTTATACACCATCTTACTATGTTTAAGTCTTTACCAATCCTAGTTTTCTTAATATATATTATATTCTTAATACAACTCCAAACACCATACTTTTTATAAATGGTAACTACCAGCTTTCCAATGTTATGCAAAATTGATGTCAATATACTAATTTTTTGCTTTTTGCTCTAGCTGCTGAAAATTATACTTGATTTTTTTAAGAAGAATTCAGATAAGCTTGAACCTAGTAACTGATAACTTAAATATGTAGTAAAATTTAGTATCATTTCCTGAATCAAATAAATATCCTAAACGGTCTTTTAACTTTTATCACAAAGTATAGTCCTAAATTAAAGAGACATGCTATTTTTACTTATTGTGATTATCTACTTCTCCTACTAATATGGATTGGTTGTCTACTAGTGGTCTTCACCTGTTCTTTGTAAATTATAACTTATTTGTAAATTTTTAATACAAATATTTTTCATATTTGTCAGCATGAGATTGCTACAATAACAATTCTGGTTAAACTTGTGGCATAATAACACCTTCTTCTTCTCCTTCCAGCACTATCTCAAGGTGGCTTCCGGTTTCAACAAAAATCAATTTTCATAAATTTTGTCGCTGGTAGGGATGACCTCTATTATTTCTCAGGTATTCATTTTTTTCCTCCGTAGATTATTTGTGTTTTAAGATTCAGAAATGTTTTCTTTTATAATGTCCTCTAAATCCGTTAAGTATATTTACTCAAAATACTCAGAAATTATATTTCTCATGAAATGTCATTAGGCTATTTTAAGGCTTTCATAAATGACAGTTTTGTTTAACATAACTTTAAGTATCTAATGTGCGATGTCATTAGGCTACATTGAGGTTTCCATACATGAAATTTATTGTTTTACAGAAATTTAAGTACCTAATGTGTAATTTACTCTGTTATGAAGTATAAATAATTTTTAGGTTTTCAAGAGTTGCTTGCGAGAATATGGGCAGTGTACCCCCCGATTTATTCATTCTCATTATTTGTTGTATTTTGAAAGTTTTAGTTGGCATACAAAGACAATATTATGTTTAAAATAATGAATATGGATATAATTAGTGCAAGGAAATTAAAGTTACCTCCAATAGCTTTTCCAAGCATATGATTCTAGGTCAAGTCTTCTAAAAGCATTTCAAGCTTAATCTTGAATACTCTGCAAATAATATCAGGCCTAACATCAGGGGTTTGGTTAGGCATCTTATCACATGCTTCTTTAGTTTTTGGCCAAGCCGGATTGCATGTAAAAGTGATAAACAAATCGGGGCTTCCCAATTTCCTACAGACGGCCATACAATCTTGGTAGTTTTGCTGCATATATCGTGGACTTCCCGTAAATGAAGCTGGTAAAACTATCTGCTGGCCTACGAATTTGGCATCCACATCTCCGCGATTAACACAATCTACAATATTATTATATAATTCAACCCTTAATATTTCTTGATGTGTTATGACCCATAATATTCTGGCGTGTTCAATACATGAATATACATCAACCACATATTGCAAGAATAATCTTCCTCCTCGAATGACTGTGTGGCCTTCATTGTTACGATGTTGAAGACGGTAAGCATAATATGCTCTTATTGAGACTTGTTCTCGTTTGGTTGGTGAATGTGCGGAAGTGTTTCAGTTCTAAAACTATCTTCAGCATACGAGAATAGTAATGGATAGTGGAGAGCCATGTAAGTTGGATTAAGTTTTGAAATTCTTTGTAAACCACCCCCCTTGTATTCTAAAATAATATCTCTATTATCAATGAAGTTACTGTTAGGAACTAATGCTGTAAATTCCAAAGCATTTCTAGGGTATGCATTTTCCCGACCATCTGTATCTCTATTCTGTTGTCCAAAGGTTGTGGACGATTTGGAAAATTTAGACGCCTTTCTAATTCTTATTCATTGTCAAGCATATAAATTTATGAATACACAGCTTTGGAGTCATCTTCTGGTAATAAAGAGCCTATTTGATGATATAGCTCTCCATACACACGATACACAAAAGGGTCGGCACCATGATTAAGTGTGTTGTCTATCTTTCGGCCGGTAGATGTAGATGCAAATACATTGTTGTACATCCCAGAGTACTTGCAAAATAATTTGCTTAACTGGCCAGATCCGTCTAATAAATTTTTTAACTCTGGCGGAGTTTCCCTTAACTTAGGCAATTATACTTTTTCCACACAGCAGCATAGTGAAAATTCCCAAGAATTACTCTTGTCTTTTTGTTCTTTCATATCTTCACATTATCGCTTCATAATGCATGCACTCCTCGTCTGGCAATCCAATATTTAGAACAGATGTTCCTGTAGCTGCATTTAAATATTATTATCTATTATAACACATGAGAATGCATTTTTTATATTATACAAATTAGACAATGTAATATATAGAAAAGTAACTTACCAAAATTCGACTTGATGGTATTTATTTTGTTTCTTATCATTGTGCTAACTTCCGCGAACGCTATAATAAAGTAATGATATTTATTAAATAATGAAGTTCTTTCTCTTTTATTTTATTTATTTAGGATATGGTGTGTTACCTTTTGTTCTAAAGTTCCTCTTCTGATCATTTGAATTGAATCCCTGGGCACATCGGGACCAGAAGTATATGCGTGTCAGATAGTTACCTATTATATTGTTCAAATGACAAAACTATTAATCAGGATAATATAATTAATTCTTACTTTGTAGTGAAGTTCTTTTTTTCTCGGCTCGTTGTTCACGTCGTCGTTGGTTTCGCGTATTTCTTTGGTCACCATTTTCTATAAGAAAATAAATGTTTAAATGCGTCCTTAACTTACATAGCAACATAGTGTAAAACAACTATGATTACGTCGTCGTTAGTTTCGTGCAGCCCTTTGCTCATCAGTTTCTGTAGGAAAATAACTTTAAAATAAATTTTTAACTTACATGGTGCAAAATAACCTTTAATGTATAACTTTTGCAATATAGATTTATGACTAATTGCCGAGTATAAAAGCAATATCTTTAATACCTAGTTAAAAGATTGAGTGTTTTACAACATAAATACCATTAAAAATGCACTATGATTAAAAAATTTATTGCTAAGCGAAAATAATTAACTTTAGTTACTGATCTACAACCTCGGTACCTTTTCTCTCTGGGTGTGGCCTTTCTCGACGTCGCTTGTTTCGTTCATTTCTAAGCTCATCTATTACATTATTATACTTTTCTCGCCGGCGCTTGTTACGCTGAATTCTAGTTTCTTCGTTGTGTGAGCTTGGTGTTTCCAACACATACATAGTGCACCTTTTCTAAATTATATATCATGTTAAAAAATAAACGCATGGTGATTTTATTACAAATCTGTAATTTTTTAGTAGAATTTATAGATAATTTGATACTTGTCTATATACGGTGGACATATGCAATGGCAAATTATAAAGAAATACATTAATAATTATTCATACTTGATGATTATATGATACTGAAATCAATTTACCACCCTAAGCCTATTAGCATAAACAATAATATATTTATATGGATTCCATACTTTTGCAAATAAAAATTTCCAATTAGTCACATTCTGAATAATATTTTTTTCATTATATTAAATTGAGAACTTGGTATTGAAAGTTATGGTGCATGAAACTTTTAAAACTGTGATAACATTCCCATATTGGAAGAGACATATTACAATTGTTGTTGGTTGATAAAAATTTCTAGCTGAGAAATTTAGTGATTTTTCAGGAATAATAATTTTATATCATTATCTTGGATTGAGAACTTAGTTAATGAGGTTCTTAATTGCCTGGAGTAATATACAACACTATTGTACAGGAATAAAAGGACATTAAAGAGCTCTAGGAATGGTAAGGATCTTTATATAATTGTATTGAGAGTTTGTTAATGCAATATAATGAGTTTTATAAGCTTTAAATGTCTTTAACTTGTCGAATGTTGGAGCAGGAATGATTAAGATCTTTGGAAGAGACATATTACAATTGTTGTTGGCTAATAAAAATTTCTAGTTCAGAATTTTACAGATTTTTCAGGGATAATATTTTTTTTCATTATCTTGGATTGAGAAATTAGATAATGAGGTTCTTAACTGCCTGGAGAAATCTACAACACTATTGTACATGAATAAAAGGGGACTAAAGAGTTCCAGGAATAGTAATGATCTTTTGTGGTATACAACTGAGCTAGACAGAGTGTTGAGTCTAAAATTATGTGCCTGCTTCTGCAGATATATCAAGCAAGAACAGGGTACATGAATAAATTGGGACTAAAGAGCTCCAGGAATAGTAAGGATCTTTTGTGGTATACAACTGAGCTAGACAGAGTGTTGAGTCTAAAATTATGTGTCTGCTTCTGCAGATATATCAAGCAAGAACAGGGTACATGAATAAAATGGGACTAAATAGCTACAGGAATAGTAAGGATTTTTTGTGGTATACAACTAAGTTAGATAGGGTGTTGAGTCTAAAATTATGTGTTGCTTCTGCAGATATATCAAGTAAGAACCGGGAGTAAAACTAACAGTAATAAGAAAGCTCTTTATAGATAATAAGAAACATGGTATTGACTAATTTAATGGTAACTGTTATAAATGACCATTATGATTAAATTATTATGCATTAGCTCTTAGAGTTCAGTGTAGTATTTATTCTTGTTTGTAATATCTAATCTTTTTGTTGTTTTTGTGATTTTTGAATATAGAGTAATTTTTTTCTATTGTTTATATGAGGTATTTCGAGATTATATTTATATATTTTGTAGTAGTAAATAGGATAATTACTTGCAATGTTTAATTTACTTTAAGGTAAGTTAAATGGAAGATAATTTGGAATATACAATTGTGACTATGATCCAATTCTGAGGTACTAAGTTACATAATTTGCATTATCAGGACATATGGAAATAAAGTAATTGATCTTGTATTTATGTGTTTCTTGTAATAGTTATGAAATGTCATTGTCAGGCTTATTTCAATTTATTGTCTCGATCATCAAATTGACACAAATCCCATAATTAGAAAACAAACAACTACATGATCAAGGAGATTTTTGGTTTGTTTTGTCAATTGAGTTGTGACCCATGGAAATTGTGGGAACAATTTCACTGCTGTATAATCTAACAAAACACAGAATCCATAAAATCTGATATTGTCGCACGACTAAGACTCTTACAATTGATCAACAAAGCATCTCGTTATTCTACTGATTGCTCAAATGCAGTTCGTAGCTATGTAAAAAGGGTTGTTTCAAGATAAATTGCCAACAAATGGAAAATCACGTGATGTTATGCATAAGACATCAATAAATTAATAATTATCTTAAATTTGTAATATAGCCTAACACCAACAATTTAGTTTTGGAAAAACTTATTATATCTGCAGTGTGCAGTGTGAAGTTCATCTGTATACTCATCTGTATATCAATATCAGTATCTGTCGAGGGTGTTTAGGTTTGTATAACTGTTAATTATTAATTATTAATATTTTCTTCATCCCACATCCATAATTAGTTATTTATCGATTTATTTTTTACGACCAAACCGTAAAAATGTACCATCAAAACTCTTTTACTCTAATTATATATATAATATAATATAATATAATATAATAGCTTTATGACCGTATGATACACGTGATGATTATAAATTTTTTTATAAAAACTTTTAAGTCAATAATTATTCTTTACTTTATTAATTTTTTTAATATAAAAATTTTATTCTTTAAATTTTTATATTTCTTTAGTATTTTGTACTTATATATTTAGTTATTATTACAATTTAATATTTTATTATGACAATCTTTGTATAATATATTTTAAAAAAATATTACGCCTTTAAAAGTGTTACTAATCTGTATAACTATATTTCACAATTATAAATATTTATTTTTTTATTTTATTTTAATATTTTAACATTCTAATAACATGTAATATATATTTAACATATTTATTATTAAATGATGTATTTTTCTAAAAAAAATATTTTTCAAACTTGTTTATTTAGCTATTATTATATTTTATATATTTGATTGTGACACATAATTAAAAGAGTTTGATCAAAAAATGAAAAGTTGGTTGATTTATAAATATTTTTTTACGTAAGATTTTTTTTGACAAAAGGAGTTTATTTATTTATTTTTTAATATGAATATCTTTGTACTATTGTTTTTATTATTCTAATAACTTTATTTAGATAATGATAATATTAATGACTTGTTAATCATAATATGAAATTAGAGCTCCAGAGGACTAGGTTTGATACCGGCCACCCCGAGCATTTCTCAAGTTTAGTTTTGGAGTAACTGGTTCCTTACAATTATGGCCGAGCAAAAAATTGAAATGAAACCGAATCGAAACCGGTAAAAACCGATGAAAATCGATCCGTGTAAAACCGAACCGATCCAAAACCGAAATATTAAAAACCAAACCCGAAACCGATTTTTCGGTTCCGGTTTTAAGCTAAAATCGAACCGAGAAAAATCGAACTGATCCGATCAATAAAAAATAATTAAATAATATATTATATTTATTCACAACTATCACTTTATACCATATTCTATTATTGAGTATTTAGATCACAAAATAAAGTTTAACTTAGATTTATACCCTTAGAAAAGTCAAATATCTAATATAATGAAATTTATTTTATGTTAGGCTAAAAAAAGTCATCACATGAGAACACGGAAAATATGCATCTGCTTCTTACGTGGAACCTTTAGACTTAAAAGCTCCTCTCTGTATGTCAGTAGTTGTGAAAGAAAAAAATTAATAAAATAAAAAGGACGTTTATATTTTCTGGGACTTGACTGTTCAGTGCAGCACCAATTTCCTCTGCTAGTACATAACATTTATAATTTTTTACATTTTTGCTTTACTAATTTCATGCTTGTAAATTTCAATTTTGTAATTATTGTAAAAGTGATTTTTATTTAGGTACATTTATCAAGTTTATAACAAAAAAATTTATATTTATTTCATAGGGTTTTATAATCGAAACCGAACCAATAAAAACCGAACGGAGGTTGTAAAATCGAGCGGTTTTTATTTGAAAAACCGAGTACATGCGATTTTGGTTTCAGTTTTATCTAAAAACTGAACCGGTGTTTGTTCTCCCTTTAGGCCAGACGGGCCAGGTTATTGGCATGAATATGGTGCACTGCCATGGCCGGTACATTATTATGATGAAGGCTACTCACTTTCAAACGAGTTGGAATGTAGTTTTTTTCCTTTTAATTACTATTTTGATGATAGTCCCGAGGAGTTTCGCAATTGTCTACTCGCTTTTGACCGTGAAGGAAGTATTCCCGGGATAATTATGAACAGGAGCACCATTTCATATACCAAAGGAGATAATATTCGGTTGGCATAGTAGGCTTTGTAGATTGGGGAGTTTTATCATCTAAACTGTCTTTGGTCATGTACTTGGGTCTTTTACATATTAAGTTCATGTATACATTAAAATTTCATATTCAGATTATCTTGATTAATATCAATGTTTGAAATGAAGGTTGCATATTTTTCAACTTTGCACTTTTGGTGATCACAATTTTATATTAAAAAGAACTGAAAATATATTTGATACTGATTAAGCCCTCTAACCGGGCGGGGGCACATTATTTTACATAAATTTTATCATGCTTTAATTAGGAGTTCAAAATTATTATCATTATTGTTATTGTTGTATTAAATTTTTGTGTAGTGTTTCCCAGTTGGCCGGATGGTTTGCTTTTGTTACATTGAAATATTAGTTACAGATTAGAAATCTGGTGTACATTATTGTTATGAAGATAATCTAGGACATTGATTGGCGGCTAGTTTTGAACTACAAGGGTCGTGTTCACAGAAATTTTCATTAGGCTTCAGCCATGATAATTGATTACTAATTTCTAAATACAAAATGGCAATACACGAGATTAATCTATGGGGGCAAAAATTAAGACCTACATAAATGACCAGGGGAGGGTGAAGAAATAAAAAAAACTATCCAGTAACCCTGTACATGTACACCTATATTAGTCTCTATATTCCCTGACTTCTAATGTAATGGTAATGTACATTATCCCCAAAACAACCCTGCCCTATCATTTCAATCCAGTCTATTAGACCTTTGGATATAACAATTATCAACCCCTGCCTCTTGTAGCCATGATGAAACTATGAGCTTCATCTGCACAAAGCCACAAATCATCATTCTGTTAGCAACTCTGCTCCACAATTCAACTATCGTTGCTGAAAGCTGGCATCATAATAAATGAAACATAACAACTATTTGTAATATCAAGCAGACCTACACATTGTTGCTACGAAGGCATGCTGTCGCGACTATAGCAGAACCTCCCAGGATTTGCTCTATCTGCCAGGATACCTCAATTTGATAAAGTTATGAAGCTTATGAACTACTACCCCCTCTTTGTAGAAACGGGGATTGTTCTTCCGATTGTTGTTTTAATTCCTCTTGTTGCTGCTCCAGTGGAGGCGTCGGGTGCAGCTGTGAGGGCTCTTCTGACCACTGTACATCATAATCATGACCAACATGGGTCAAGCTCCTCGAAGACTGGATGTTCTCCATCTCTTGACAAACGGTAGGCAGAGTCTCAATTGGAGAATTTGACAGAGGTAGAGAGCCAGCAGAACCAATAGGAGCTACAGGATTAGCACCACAGGAATCGGACAAATGTTCCGATGCCTTCCACTGAGTACTTGCAGAGGCGACAGCTGGTTGAATATTACTTGCATCAATACAGCCAGGAACTGGAGCAGATGAAACAGGTTCTAAGCTAGCCTGAGCTTCTCGAGCTTGCAGTTTGTTTGAATGGTCAGAGTTAACTTGGCAATTTTGCTGAAGCAACATCTGAACAGCTGGTTGAGTTTGCTTTACTAATTTTGAGTGTGGCTGCGACAATTTATGCTTCTGGTGATTTGATGGAACAGCTTGACTAGAATTAGATGTCGGACCTGCTACAGCTGGCAAAACATGATTTTGATTGCTATTTTCGGAATGTGCAAGAATTTGTTGGTGTTGCTTTGACGAAGTCGCTTGACTAGAAAACAACTTTTGCGGAGGTTGTTGAGAGAAATGAGAAGGTGCCAATTGCTTCTGAGATTGAACATAACTTAATCCTGGCCCGCAATATGATTCTTCCCCAGGGATCATATGCACGCTTTGCTCTCCTTTCTCTGCAATTTGGCTCCCAGGAGTAGTTGATAGGGCATTTGGAAGAGTGTTATCTGACAGAATGTTCTCATGCAACATGTTTCCTCTCCCTACACCTTTTATATTCTTAGCCTGATGTTGCGACTGTGACTGATGCCGCTGCTGAGGGTGATGCCTACCGGATGACTGTTGCTGAGCTTGCCGCTGCCGCTGCCTGCCCGCCTGGTTGATCGACCCACTCCCACCAACTTGCGGGTTCCGCGCAACAATATGTGGTGGAATGTGATGTTTCTTTGGACGCGGAGACATTGAACTCATCGAGGATGATGCCGTCATTGGCGACAATGATACCTGTGGAGCAATACTTTGTGACTGGGAATTATTTTGGGGAGATGAAACTGTTGGCTGAGGCTGTCCGGGAACATGTGGCATCAAAGCATTGGATGATGCAAATTGTTGCTGTTGCAATACACGCTGCTGGATGTGCTTCTCCTTGGCTACACGAACGCCATAGGCTTGATGCTGAGTATTATTTGCAAGGTTTGGTCCTTGAAGCTGAGGATGATGAGAATTAGTAAGCACGTGGGACTGTTGGGTTGACATTGGATGCAGCTGCTGATGATGTAGTGGGTATGGTGGGACAGAAGGGGGAGTTGTCTGATTAGAAAAGGAGGAACTTAATCCACCAAAAGCAGGAATTCCTTGACTATTCCCCAGTGCAACCTGCATCTGTAGCTCCGGAATCATCATCTGTCTTTGATGTTCCACATTTTGGGTAGGCTATAATTTGCACACAAAAAAACTGTCATTTTCCACATCAAGATCTGAAGTCGAGTTGTTTTATTTGTGCATGGCTATAATTTAGTAAGTAGAAAAAATCCAGAGAACACAAATAGCAAACTATAATAATCTAAAGATAAGTCTAATACATAATTTGAAAAAAAAAATGAAAAGTTTACAAAGACCAACTACTCTTAAAGGTTGATCCAATGATTAATTTACTGCCATATTGTGTTTTATAAATTTTGTTAAATGATATCTCTTGTCCATATGTGATACGCATCCAGGACAGATAATAACAAAGAACACGTGTCCTCACTATTTACACCCATCTGTCTAACCTAACTCAACCTAATAGGTTTAATAGGTATTACATAACCTGCACCCCAACCCATAATATCCCTACTTCTCAGTGAACATCCTATAGGTTTTGCAATTAATCTTTCTGTAACCACACGTTAACCTGACTGCTGAGAGAGAGCTGTGAATGCAATCAATATTTGGCATGTTGTTTTCAGAGGATTCTGGAGGTTTTTCTTTTAATTTTTTTCTTATTCTTACTCGTGGAAAATAGTACCTTTTATGTGAGAGATCACAAAATCAAACTACTTAATCATGACCCAATTTCGTCATTCAGATTAATGACATCATTTGCATCTTTGTGAAAATGAAAAGCACTTCATAAACACAATTATCTCTAACAAATTAAACAAAGAAAAGACCAGATATCTCACCCGCATCATATGCATAGGATCACGGGGTCTCATCATAGAGTTTCCTTGAGCAGCACCAGGCCCTGAGTGTATATTAACAGGGCTTTGCATTGCCATCATACCGGAGGAAAGCATGCTGCCAGGACCAGCCAAGGATGACGGGCCAATACCTTGAAGTCCTGGTCTTGGCATAGGTATGTTTCTATGCAATCCACCAGGAATGCCCACACCATTCCCTCTAGTTATCATACGGACACCACGATCAGTTCCTGAATGAACCCCAGAAACAGGTATATTGGACTGCTGAAAGTTTCTTCCGGATACCATTTGACCATACTGTTGCAGTCTTTGTTGTTCATCACTTGATAAAGATGCAGATCTTTGGATGCCTGATCTAACATCCCTAAAGCAAAATACGTAAACAAATCACAAAATATGTCAAGTGTAAATTATATACAAAACATGAAGACTTACATATGTATATTACCTGACGGAATTATTGATTTGACTAGATGCTGATGAATAATTACTGCCAGGAACAGCACTTGTGAATGCGTGTGCCGATACATTGACACCAGAAGCAGGAAGCATTGGTGCGCTACTTCCGTGATTCGAATTTGGTAACCCGCTACTTTGGGGGCTTTGATAGCCAAGGGAAAGAACTTCTTGACTAGATGCAGTTGCATCACACAGATCAAGAGGCCTTTCATCAAAATTATAGTGAGAGGTTATGAGAATAAATTAAATCGATATAAAAGAGAGATGGAAACAAGAAGAAATTAACTAAAATATAAACAATACATGATGCAAATAACAGAACCAAGACATACGTAAGAATAGGCCCTTCATTCAAGTTATTTGGGCAGACTTGAGAAAGCGCATATGTATGAGAATTGTCAGGTTGCTGAAGCTGTCTTGGATCCTGGTGTGAATTTTAAAAAATCATAATAAAGAAGAGGCAACATAATAAATTGGCCAGAATCAAACATGTTACTGTTTAATATTTCTTGAAGATTACAGTAATTAGGATATCTACACCCTGAATGAATTATTTACAGACAAAGATGTGTATACAGTCGACTCTTCCTATGTTTATTTAAAATACTGTGAACCCTGCAAGTGTACCCTTGTATGCCATTCTTGAGGAAAGACCATACATAGAGAAGGAGCTATTGCTCACGTTTAAAAAATATAAATTTAATTTCTAACTATGACCGACACCACTGGTACAACACATCAAACTTCTAAACTACCACGACATTGTGCGCCCCAGCACAAATATTCTGAAAACCTTCAACAGACATCAAGTCTTGTAAACTGTAACAAATTTAAGATGCTCCTTCCAAAGTACAGCATGGACATGTAGCAGTAAAGTTTTAAAAAACCCCGGCTAGTTTCCATTTCAGCTATATTTACCAAACTCGGAATATATTAGAACCTTGCCAAAAAATTTAAGTTCCTGTAACTTGGGTATTATCAGAAAACAAGTCTAGCATAATTATGAAATTGCCGTTTTGATTTCAAGCATAGATTAAACAGATGCCAAGGGGTAAAGTGATACAATGCAAAAGTACTTTTCTGGAAATGAGCCCACCTGTGCCCTTTTATGATGTTGTTTCTTCCCAACTGCTATAAGTTTTTCCAAATGTGATTTGATAGTATCCTCTTCCATTGGCCCCTGCAAACGTTGAAACAACTGTCTCGCACTACCCTGTATATCATGCACAATTATCAGTTACTTAACCACATGCAAATTTATAACAAACTAGTGTAATTCTTTAGAGGAGAAAATTGCCTTGGGAATGCCAGGTAAAGTAGACCGATAAGGTTGAGATGACCCAGAGTCGTCAGCGCTATCTGCACCCTCACCAGCAGGGCTATCCATTAAAACCTTATGACGCTCCTTGCATTCTTTAGGCTTCCGGAATATGCACTGTACAAGAAAAAATTCAACATTTTCCAACAAGATTCGTATATAATGGTAAAAAAAGAATTCTATCTAGTCCTATAGGTATTACGTCAGAATAATTAACCGTGTATGTGCTATTTGCTAACACCATTGATATACAATTCAAGTTAAACGATGAAGCTCATTCGATAAAGATCACAGCAGTTTCATATTAATAAGATACTTTTTTGTTGTATACAACTTTGATGATTTTCACTTGCTGATTATTTATTATTTTGACGATATTATAAAAACTTATCTTTTACTCGCAGTAGAGAATCAATTTACAAGTTTGAGTTCAACTGGAATTAGTCTAGGTTTATCAAGTAAAACTGTAATTCCTCAGTGGAGATCCTTTCAGGATTTTGATAAATTTTTGAATTTAGACTTGATTGTCATCGTTGTGAAGGCGTTTGACTTATTATCTCTTTTAACCTGTCAAAACTCATTTTTGTTCATTATCTAATTTTTATCTTTCTACAAGCCGTATTTCATTAGTCATCCTTAAACACCAAATATTGGGGACAATCTTTAAAGCTTAGCCTAGCAGATACCATTCTTGATAATAAGAGTTCGGGGGTTTAAACCCCAATGGGCGTAAGGTGCGTGTCAACTTAAATTTATGGACCTTCACCATAAACATTGTCAAGGAAAAAAAACATAACTCATAACAACTTATCTACCTTGAATTTCAACGTGCTGTTAAAGGCATCACTGACGAGATCCCAATTTGGACCCATATCATGAACGAGAACAACAAGAGCCTAAAATAAATCACAGCAGATAGTATTACAGACTGGTCAACTTGAGGCTCAAACTTCAACATTACACTTTCCAGCAACATGGAAATACAAAATTGATACAACGGACCTGATCCTCAAACAGTGACCACGAAGTTCCTGAGCCTGGCTGTCCAGATGCTGACTGCAAAAATGTAATATATTTTCGATATGCAACTCAATTAAAGTAGATTAACAGAAAAGAAAAAAAAATTGAACGTATGTCTTGACAAATTACCTTCAGTCCTTTGGTTTTCCTGCCCCGATCCCGGCCACCAAGCATTTTGATGAACTTAGTTGGGTTGGACATGTTACTCATCTGAGAAGCCACTGGGGAAGAGATTGAGCCATTCACAGGAGAAACATTGTCAACTAAATTATCCAGCGACTGTTTAACTAACTTTGGTTTTTTCCCAACATGTTGACCATATAAACCTTCAAAAATATATGGCGGTGTTAGGATATGAAGCAGAATGGTAGACAAATGGTACTGATACAAAGTAACAAGTCATCAAGTGTAAATAGATATACCACTGCTTCCATTTGATTCGAATTGATGACTCTCCAATCTCCTTTTATAATTATCTCTCTGCACCACAATGGAGAAATAAGTGTTATGTATATATTAAGGTCATAGTATTTAGGTAAAAGATTTACTAATGTTCACTTCTGGGGCAAGGCAAGCCTACACTAGTTTACAAGAAAATTCCAGATAAATCACGTGTCAATTTCGAGCAATATAATCTGGGAATGCAAGTTTGCACTTGAGACATTGAAAATTTACTATTAATGAAATTGTCTTGTACAGTGTATAAAGTATAAAGCTAAAATCAACAATCAATACTGTCAGAAAAGATTAATAGATGAAACAGTGTCAGATATAGAACTTAAACACACAATCTTACCGAGTCAAGGCCACTTTGCTCCCTAGTCCCTAGGTCAACTGATCTTAATACAATTAATCATAAGATTTCTAATTTACTCAATAGCCCAAAGGGGAGGGTACTGACAATTTTTTTATCAGAAGCAAGGGTCAGTTAGAACGATCGGCCAATGGGAATTCGTTTCTTGACAGAAAAAAAATCAGATATGAAAAAATCAAAACTGGATATTACCAGGATAGATACAACAAGATTACAAAGTAGAGTAGTGGAGAGCAAAGCAATACAGTTCACCAAAGGTTATCACTTCATGCAGCTAGCATATAAATATACAGAGGGAAACAAATAGATATACCCAATGTAGAAAAATATCACAGGGTGTTCTCCAACTATCAACTACAGAATTCACGAATTCAATGCATGCCAAATTTGATAAAATTAAGATCCTCTAGATTGCCTCTACCCAATTTAGTTTTTCATAATGTTCTAAAATTGCCAAGTTCTTTCTCCTAGCTTTATTTCATAGAAGCAACTTGTTAAGAGACAGAAAATGTGGCTTCAATACAGAAATGACACAGATTGAGCATATAAGATACAGAACATGGAAGAAACATATTTATATAAATCACGAGGTTTTACAGAAAAGACGTGAAAGGGTAAAATAAGCAGAAAATTCTATTGACCACAGATGAGAAAGGGGGGGGGACATAGATGGGATATCGCAATCATACATGCAGATAACCATGAGCGTAATTCAGATCGTCTTACTAACTGATCCGGACTGGGTTTTACAGTGTGGCTTACTTACAATCAGTTGGCTCTTCGTCTCAGCCCCTTAAACAACCTTGGGACCAAACTTCAAAACCTTAACTGGGTTGATCTACGACAAAGGAGTAAACAGTACGGAAACGATACAAAGCCTTTCAGAGGAAAGTAATCATTATCTTTTATTTTAGTCAGTATTGTTGGTAGTTATCTTTTAGACTTCAGTTTGGATTAGGTAAGTAGCTTAATTTTAGTATATATAAAAGTTTCAATGTAATTCAACAGATTATTATTCGAGAATTATGTATCATTGTTTTTAAGTTCATTTTGTGAAAGAAGTACCTCAATAATAAATCAAAAATTCAAATTCACTTCCACTTAAGAGACTCGACCGCGGAAGAGCTACAATTTATCAACTGCCAAAGAGACTATTGACTTGTTTGGATTGCAACCCATGACAGGAGACAAAAATTCAATTTCAATAATCAATCAAAGTCTAGACCAAATAACAGTTACATCTATATGTACTAAAAACCTACCTTGGATAATAAAAAAATAATCCTAGTAATAACTAGATTCCAAATCGATCAGCTATGCCACATATATATATTCCTAATTAGATATAATACTAGAATATCCCTAGTAATCTACTCATCTGATATAAATATAATTTCATAATAAATTACAATCAACTTTATTATTTAGTAATAACACATAATAAATATACATAAAACTTTTAAATCCTTCCTCCGCATCAAAGAGTTCTCGCTCAACATAACTTAACAGGGTTCTGACTTCCCAAAGTATAGAACTACCAGATATAAATTCCAATTAAGCAAAGTCATCACTGGGAACATCACATCATATACAGGCCAAATCAATGGCATATTAACATCCAAAGAAAAAACATCATGCTAATGTCCACAGCAAGAAGCTTTAAAACATGAAAAGAGACAACATGCTTGCACACCGTCAATGACCACTTAGACCTTAAAAGGAGGATAAGGCTTCCATGAAACAAAAGATCACAATAACGCTTTTAAATCCTGCCTGTTCATGTAGATACCAAGAAGCATAGAAACAGTTGGGTTGAACAAAGATAATATGGGATGTTAGAACCAACATTCCTAATTGCTGCATAATGAGGTAAACTATATAACAAATTAAACAGCCACAGTAAAGATCTCACTTTGCCTTGCATCAGCATATAAACAGATAATTGAATATCTATCAACTCTGCACTTCTTTCTAGGCAGCAATATTTTGTTAAGCCAAACTTTTTCACCCTTTTCTGATATCTTAGCTTACATTTACGTTTATTAAGTGAAACTCTTTTGAGAGTACTCACACATATACAAGATCCAACATTTGCTGATACCTCTTCAGTTGTATAAACACTATTGACTATACCTATATTAACCGTCCAACTTTTATTAAACATTACCAAGACTAGCTAATGTTTGCCCTATTAGATTCAAAATTCCAGAAAGATTGCATATACATCTCAAACGAAGTATTGAAAGACAAACAAAATGTTACCTGCTCATTTTGAAAGCTGGAATCAGATCGCCAATTGTACGCATACGTTGAACCCTGAAACACAATATTTATAGAATAATAAGAAACAGAAACTAGTTTTTAAAATAACCAAATTGACGAAAAGGGGGACAGTTTCCCCGGTAATAGCTCAAAACCGGAGTATACCAAATTCTTTGTCTTCTTTTTCTTTTTAGGTTTATGTAATACTTCAGAGGAGTCGACAGGTAGCTGCCGTTCCAAGTTACGTACAGACTGAACCTCCATATTGTGCATTACATGAGATCCACCCTGCATATTATTCTGATCATCCTGAAAAGAGTTTGTATCACCACTAGACGCGTCTGTCTTGTTGGGTGCCTGGAGACAACCATGAGCTCCCGCGTTTAAAGGACTTATAACTCTCTGCCGGGAAGCAGTCCGCACACGCTTTGTTGGAATTGAAGAAAGTGTATTGGAGGGCCTTTTTCCAAGTAAAACAGACTGATGGTTTCCAGCTTTATTTTCAGTGGATTGTATAAATGGTGAATCAGATCCCATTTCATATGATCTAGCTGCATGTTCCTTCATCAGATGTCTCTTCTTTTTCTGCACCATTTTAGATGGCTTGGTGTTCTCAAACCCCCCAGGTAAATAATATGTGTTTGTTTCTCCTTCATCCTCTTCAAATGCATTCTCATAAGAACCGTACTCTAAAAAGTTTACCAACTTATTAAAAATTCACATGGAACTTAAAGCAATGATAATTAAAGCGTCTGTAATCTGGCAATACCTGCTAAAGCATCATACCCAGAGGTCTCCACTTCTTCTTGAATAGAAATTCCAGCTCTCTAAAGACATTGACCCAAAAACAATAAATGTAATGAATACGCTAAGATAAACTTGAAAGTAGCATTACTAATATAAGAAGATTAGAACTCGTAGTTCATAGAGCTCTCGCATAAGAAGAATTGAAACATGATACAGTAGACATAGTCACATAGTCGATACAGGAGTAATGTTAAGCAAACAATGGTGACAATATTTTGCATACACTCTGTCCCTTGAGTTCAGATCTTACTTCTGCATTTAACAAAATAATTTGTAGGAAAGAACTAAGAAGATCATGAACTCACTACATTTACCAAAAAGAACCATAGATATACGCGCGCGTGTCTGTGAAACATTAAAAACTAGGAGCCCATATGCCGTGGATCTGCAGACTAAGTAGGCAACAGATCTGACTACCCATTAAAAATAGAGAAAAAAGTTGATTTGTCATATACTCCCACTTTACTCTAGTCCTCAGAATTGCTCACGTTGTTATGTTATATACAAAAATCTCAAAATCATTAATCCTACAGAAAAAAGACAGTAGCCAAACATTTAACCCAAACAAATTTTCACCATCTATGGACAAAGGACAATCAACAAGAAAATCCGAGTATACTTCCAATTTCCAATATAATGTTTGAGTAGGTGAGGTATTCATGAACAGGTAAAAAATTTATATTCACACACACATCACTAAAAAATTAGAGCTAAACTGTGGAATAATATGGACTTCCTTTTCTGTCTTATCTTTAACATGCAGGTATTTACAGGAAGATTGTGAATGAGACAAGAGGAACTTCCAGTTAACCAATAAGATGTGTTAGTCATTAGCAATATGTCTACCTCCTGTATGTGGGCTTCAATAGATTTCCTGTAGGTTTCCATTGAACCAGCAGGAACTGCATAGAAGAGGTTTTCCTGCAAAATATAAAGATTTATGAATAAACAAAACTAGAAAGCACTTAATCAAAACAACATGAAGAAAATACAAAATATAATCTACTGTTGGCCCATACTTCTGTTAAGTTATCCTTCCATGATATGTCCATATTTTGCAAAATGGATATGCTATCAGGAGTCATAGAAAAATTGGTTTGGGCAAATTGATTGGTGGAGTTATTATATTGTAGAAATCTTAATGCATATCTCTGGACTGCATGTCCATAACCTTTGACAGGTTTTTGCGAGTCTTGCCCTTTGCTTGTTTCCTGCCACAATCACCATAAATAGTAAGACTCTAAAAAAATTATTAGAATACACATGAAGATAGCAGCCAAGAGTACATGGGATGATGGGAAGACAGCGAATAAAAATCTCAGCATATGCAAGACAGCAGGTCAAAATAAATATTTTCATGTTACATAGAGTGTGGATCACAGTGCCATTGTTGTATTTTTTAATTTCTTTTACTAAGCAAAAAAAATCCTGCTCTGTTCAGTAATTACAATGCAGTAGGTACACACACGCCAGATATGCCACACATAAAGGCATACTTTAGGCGAGCATCACGATTGGGTCATTGCACTTAAACTGCTCTATTCTTCTGCAAAACCAGGTAGGGTTCCTAATCCTCTAATTCCTTGATTGTGTCTAGGTCATTCCTGTTGAAGCGCAAAACTTTATTTAAGTTGAAAATCTCATATTTATTTTGTTGAAGCTTGATTATTATCATGACTATCTTTTTGTATTTACGATCATGCAATTTACACTTAACTTGAATAAATATATTTACAGAAGTACATACAAATGAGCAAAAGATAAGGCAAAGCACATTCACAAGAAGCATAGATCATTGATAACAAGAAAAAAGCTCAACAACCTGTTGTACTTTGACAATTGAATTTTTAAATAAGCACTAATATATTGAATAAAGAACCAAGATGTGGCAAAGTCACATCTTTACCTCCACCAAACACCAGAAATCCGTAACAGCTTTTGCTAAGCAATGAGCGACTTGTTTTTGTCTGACACGTATATCTTGTTCTTCAATATTCAATCGAGCAGCACATGTAACTTGACGACCTATTTGAGCAGCAGCACTTATCTTCCAAAGGCGCTCCTATAAATAATTAAAAAATAAAAAGCATAGATTAGATGGAATGATAAGCTACGTGCAGAAGACATTTTTAAATTGTAGAAAGAAAGATGCGTGATAAGACAAACTTTTTCAAGGAAAAGACAGACCTGTGCAAAATCATTAGCCAACCATGCCATTTCCTCGAGGACAAAATCCCAATGAGATTTTAGGCGACTCTCGGGACGCAACATATGAAGAGATAACTCAGCGATCCTCTTACGTTTAGCCTGGTAACCAAATTACAAGAGGAATATTAGTCGAAGCAAAGACATAAATCATCAAAAACGTACATGCTCCATGTCATAACCTTTATAACGCGTGCTTCTTCCAAAATAGAATCTTCATGCAGCTTCATTTTCAATTTCAAGTCCTCGGAACAAGCTTGTTTCCCGGGGGAAATAGTGGAATCTCTACTTGAGAACTTGGTATTAGGAATCTCTGGAACAGGGATATCTACTGAAGAATGAGATATACCCTCATGCGTATTTTCATTTCCTTGAGAGGGATTGGATTCCAACAAATTACTGGGCATTGTATCATTTTCTAAAGAAGTAATTTTCACTTGTTCTTTCACCTCAATGGCTATAGGATCATTAGTCTCACTCTGTGAACCGGGAACACTTTCATTTATTGCTTCCTCGTTTTTTAATGAAGAACCATTTCCTTGGTGGCTATGAAATAGATTGCTATCCGAATTAGCGACAGCATATATATTATCGACTTTGGTCTCATTGTCTTTCTCAGCTGATTCATTACCTTCCATGTCCAGTGCCACCTCAGAAGCAACAATTTCTTCCTTGGTATAACCATTTGATAGAACGCTTTTTAAGTTCATACAAGTTTCACTATAGACATCCCCATTTAGCTGAAAAACAGTTCCGGTGCCACGCTTTTCCAAATCTAAACCCTTGGTGCTAAGTACTTCATTCTTTTTTTCAAATTTATTTAAAGGTCCTCTATCATCACCTAGTTCAGCACTTAACCCAACTGTCAGACTACAGGTATCTTCAACTTTTGATTTTACAGAATATGGTTCACAGTCTGGACCACCTAAAGATACTTTGTTACTTACCCCATAAAATTCGGGTTTCAAAAGAACTATTTGATTATTAGTTCTCTGAGTTTCGGATTCGATAGGCTGATTGTGTTGGTCGTCATGCATAATAGTGGAAGCATTTATATCTGTCTGGGGATCTGAAGCACCTCCCTTTGTCTGTGCACTAAATGCTTCAATAGCCATTCCACCATCTAATTCCGTATCTAATTGGAGCTTAGATGGTTCTGCTTTGGGAACAAAGCTACGATGTGGACTTGACGGTTTCAAAGTAGAATTAGAAGAAACCGTGTAGTCTTTCTGGTTGTCTGCATTAACTGTCAACCCTTTTAGATCCCTAGAAACATGACGAGAAGGTGGCATGGTATGACCACTAGAAGACAGAACTACATCCGTAGAACTCGATCGACCACCATCACGACTTGGACGTGATCTGTTCCTTCGCCTATATGCTTTCTTTGGGAGCCCAAATGCAGGAGTCGCACCTGAGTCTTTGGCATGTTGACTACCATCCAACTGTACAGATTGTTCACAAGGACCAACAGTTTCCTTATTGGATCGAAACAAACTCCTATCACCTATGGGAATACTATTTTCCCCATCAAAAAGCATAAGATTATCAGCACTATTAGGTTCGTATGCGAGAGGAACTCCTGGTCTACCACTACTTTCAACAGAATCTCCTGGAGGTGAATCAGCCAATGCAAAACTACCTTTTGCTTCACTGCAACAAAAGTACGTTCTATCATGTATCCACATGGAAAGCTATTTACTGTAAAACACAAAGTTCTTATAATGATCTTATTATCGTTGATAGTATTGTTGTTACTTATATTACAATATCCCCCCTCGTGATTCAGAAGGCAAAACTTTGGAAGACGGAATCTGATAAAATGCCAACTTAAGCACAATATATTCTACGTATCAAAAATTTATACTAGCCAAATAACTGAGCACTTGCAAATTAGTCATAATTCTATCGTAAAAATATATATTAACCCTCTATCTACAAATGATAAGTGGATTGAGTATATAACTAAAGTGTTACTTATACTTTTGTATCATGTTCTTCCTTGTATAATAATCTGATCTACATGATCACTAATTTTCTTATATTACTTGAGACTTAATAGTGACAAAACTAGATGCTATAATTTTCTTATATTACTTGAGACTTAATAGTAACAGAACAAGGTGCTATACCTGATCACAAACTGCTCAGGTTGTTGATCTGTCAAGGAAGTAGACTGAACACTGTGTGAAGCAGCATTTGCTAGTCTGAAGTCCAGAGGATCACCACCCTGCCAAAACAAATGCTTTACTACCAGTACTTTGAGTTATTTTTTTTTTGGTAAATGTCAATCACAGATACTTAAATTATTATAATTTATATATACACGCATCCTTCCTTAACAGGGGTGCGAACCTTGAAATTTAAAATAATTATATTTACACACATCCTTCCTTTACAGGGGTGCAAACTTTGTAAATAGTGATCAGATATCTGTTAGAAAGAGTTCAGTCGTAAACTAGTATATGTTGCTTACCTGTTCAAGAAACTCCAACTGTCTCCTTGCTTCCTCGTAACAAACATAATGCTGCCTAAAAAGAACAATAGCTCGGATATCACCTTTTGAGGTAACAGCTTCCATATATAATAACAAACTGGCATATATCAGTTTATAACTAGAAAAAATATCACCATACCTAAGTTCTACTTTTGTCTCCTCGATGACTGTTTGCTCCGGAGAAAGGTCAGTACTAACACCACCTTTGTGGTTACCAAATCCCATAGAATCGATTGCAGCATTGACTAAACCAGGGAGTTCTGGACTACATCTACGCATTCCTATCAAAAGTCCTACAAGTATTGCAGTCCCATCTTTTCAAGATTAATATGATTCCTTACAACAAAAGATGGGAAAAAGTTACAGAAGAAATTGGAACAGTAAAAATAAAGGAGTAGCGCAAAAAACTCAAAAATCAGCTCTATAATTAAAACAATTGTGCCACTGTTCCTTTGCAGAGTCAACAAATCATCGTAAATATAATGCATGAAAGATCAAAATTGTATAAGTAGTTTCATCTCCTATGAAAGCATGTTGATAAGTGATAACAGAATGTTCGATTCAAAAAACCTATAATATTAGGGACACAGGATCACTACATAATACAGACAAATCATTCAATTTTATGCGGTCATATCACTTTTTTATGTACCAAACTAAACCTTACCAAAAGATATCTAGTTTACCCACTCGTAGAACAAGGTATGGAGTGGGTGAGATATACACAGACTCTACACTAGAAAAGTAGAAACTCTTTGTCCAGAAAGACCTCAAGTTCAACATAACATTAATGTGCAATATATAAAAGCAAAAGGACATCACTAAAAAACCAAGCAGTAACATTAAACTGAGAAGGCCAAGGTCAGAACAATGAATTGTAGAGAAAAAATGGAAAATTTCTACAAAATTTGACAAACACTTGATCGCTATAATGAGGATCCTTTTTCTGTCGATGTATACAGGTCACTAATGGTTAGGGAACACTTCCAGATATAAAGAAACGTATAATATCTAATGCTTGAATATAATATTCAGGAGCATATCGGGTGATCAATATTCATAGATGCGCACTTTCATATTTGACTTACCTTAAAAAATTAACTTGTTACTTAAATTATCCATAAAATCAAGTAACTAAAATATGATTACTTTAAAGTGATTATCTCTTTACTTTCCAAGCTGATAATATATATTTATATTTAAATCAAATAAAAAATTTAGACAAGGTAAGCAAAAAAATAGTAACTATTTTCTACTTTTTTATAATATAAGTTTTATTTCAGTTTTAAGTCACTTTAACTCTTCACAGAGATTTTAAAATACTCATCTTTTTTGAGTAATAAGTTTCTTAAAATATTACACAAGCATACACAAACGTGCTCCTAGATAAAGATAATATTAATCTGCAACAAATAGCAGGATTACTTGATCACTCATCGAAGGACGAAGATAGACATCACATGTGGACATACATATTCTTTATATAAAGAACCTTCTATGAGAAAATATAGAATATTTTAAAACTGAGGAAGTATAAGCACACACACACACTTCATATATTACATTTACATACATGTAATATGTTCAACCAAATTAATAAATCCCACCAGTGATTTTACTATGCTGCCTTATTTTTCTTTCCACGAGTTGTGCTGTAATTAACAGGAAATGAAGTTTCTCTAAACATCTAAAACATAGACATATTTATGACACTGCTTGATTCTTTTTTTCAAAACAGAGGTCTGTTGTATTACAGTGGCAGACCTAACTTGGAATGTAAAGGTGCAGTGTTATAGGCGCATACAACGTTCGTACGAAGGATCCTGAATAACAATCTAACAAAGTTATTTGAATCTAAGAACTCAATTTTATGCCCAAGGAGAATAAAATTCCCAGTTAAGAATGTATGGTTGCATTTAATGCACTTAAAGCGTAACTACACTGAATAACCACCACTCACCTGGTCATTGATAATGTCACTGTGAAGCTACGTTAAGAAAGACACACAAGCACACATATCACATAGAGACGAACAAGGAAAAGCAAATCATATCTATTCCACCTCGTACATTTCCCGGAACTTTGCAAATACTTTGAATCAAACAAACAATATAATGAATGTGTAGACGAAGAAGAAAAGACGAACAAGATAGAGACGAAGTATAAATGCTATACTAAATACGTCTGTAAGTTCATAATCATATATCCAATTACTACTAGCAGATAACTACAATTACACAGATGAGCAAAACCTCCACATTCTCGGACACTCATAAACATAACAACATTCAAACACCAAAAGAGCAACTTAACTCCGTAAACACGTAAAAATAACCGTTAAAAATCCGAAGCAACAAATAAAAATGCAAAACACGATCAATTACGAAACAATCACACACTCATTACCCAAACACAGCCCTAATTGACAATTCAATCACATTCTAGGGTTTAAAACCTCCAAAATCAAGGGGCTTATACATAAAAATACCTGAATTACTCAAATTCACAACGCAATTAAACACTCCAGCTTCGCGACAATTTCTAGGGTTTTTCTGCCCGTTCAAAACACGAAATTAGGGCTAAAAACAACACAACTCTCAATAAAACATGTAAATAGATAAATAAATATGTAATTATGTGTGTATATGTACGTAATTTATGGAAATAGTGTGTGTATGTATGTATTGATGTTCGTCTTCGTGCTCGTTCCCAAACTTTCTCTCTCTAGTTTTGTTTAGTTTTGTTTTGTTTTGCTTCTCTCTCTAGAATTGGGGAGTAATGGGCTGGACATGCACAGACGAAGAAGATGAAGAAGAGGCCTTTTTTCATGTGGCCCATTATTTTTTGTTTCTATTTGTAGGGGTAAATTTGTAATTTTAGTTGTGATTTTGGAAAGTTAGATCGCAAATGAATAAATTTGATGTTTTTGCCCCAGGGAAACAAGGATCTTGTTGGTAGAAAATGTTGATAAATGATACCCCGTACCCAAAAACTTTTCTCATATTGTGAATTGCACGGGTTTTAAGAAATAATGATTAGCAAAGTTGATTTCAAAAAGTTAAAAAAAATAGGGAAAAAGTGCAGACCCCACTAATTTGTACATAAAATATTGAAATTATAAGTTAGTGGGATTTTTACAACCAATCAAAATGGAGCATTAGTATCACACAGATTATACTAAAAGTATAAGTACATAATCGAAATTTTACAAGTATAAATTGGAAAAAGCTGCATCATTGTTTTGCCTCATTTGTTCAAAAACTAGCTCTATAGCCCGTGCAATGTATGGGCATGCTCTAGATTGGACGAATCAATATTATTTTAGTTATACTTTATGATAATATTTCATGTTATCCCCACTGCGAATGTTGATGGATTTAGTTGTGTATATGAGTAGATTTTTATTGTGATGGCATTGGTGTAATAGTGTTTATCTACAATTGATGTAGAGACTCGTGACATTTCTTGTTTTCCACCGTTAAGGACGATCTATGGAAGTTTTTTAGAAATTTTAGTAATTGCCTAAACTACTGCACGATATAGTTGTTTATTTACATAAAATTTTATTTTATAATTGTTATTTGAATTTTAGTATTCTTCAATTTTAATTTCCGACCTTATTAACTATTTCCCCTCTCTCGAAAAATATTAATAAATTCACATCTCTCGACATACTAGGCGCTTCTTGTTGTATTTCATATGTAAACTTTACAAAGATTATTTATTTTAGTTAATATTATTCGTTCACGCCATGATGACGCCGTAAAATACCAATGTAAACCAACATAATCATATATTTTATGAATTATGAAGACCATAACTTAAAGGTTTTTTGCATAAATTAACACATAGTTATACATATATATATATATTATATACATATATATGTGTATGTCTATATATATATATATATGAAAGTCCTGAATTTAATTTTTTTGTGTAAATATAAGAATATATTTATATATATATGTATATATATATATTATATATACAAATATATGTGTGTGTGTCTATATATATATATATATAAAAGTTCTGAATTTTTTTTTGTGTAAATATAAAAATATAACACTTAAAGTATGACATGATTAAATATAAATATTTATTCAGTTAGAGGTATAAATGGTTGCGATGCACATAATCATATTTAATATATAAGTTTCTCTACTTGATATGTTTTTAATATTTAATTCGCAAATATTTATAGTAGACTATAATGTGATAAATATGGTATATGCTAGTCAACTGTGTGATTAAAGGTGGGTGTGAAGTGGGAGAGGAGGGATGTCATAATTGGGGTGCGAAGCGAATGAGCGCTGTGCTGTTTTTCGGGGCGGAGGGCGAAGAGAGACAAAGTATTCTTTACTCAAGTTTGACCAATTAATATAAATAAATAAATTTTATTTTAATAATAAGATTTTGTACGATTTTTGCATATCTTTTTATCTATATATTTTTTTTGTCATTAAGATTAACGACGAACAATAATATTTTGTAAAATTAAATTTTATTATAATTTAAATGTACTACCACTTTTTTTATAAATAACATGATTTTGTACTCAAGTTTCTCATGTATTAATATTGTTTATTTTTTTATAATAATAATAATTATTATTATTATTATTATTACTATAATAATAATTATTATTATTATTATTAGAATTTTTAATATATATGTTTTATAGACCTACTATTCAAATTATATATTTTTTATTTTTTAATGCAATTTAAAATTATTACTATTACTATTAATAATGATTTTTACTTTATATTTAAAATTCACTTATTTATATTATTAATTTGATAATTAATAATTTATGTATTCTCGTCTTTAGAATTTAAGTTACGTTAAAAATAAGTACAATTTTATTTTTGTAGACAAAAAAAATTGAATCATTAACTAAAAGAGAAATTTCATTTGAATATTAGGTTTTTAATTTTCGAAGCAAATAAAAAGGACAAGACATGACTGCCACATGCCAAATAGAAAAACAAACTCGAGCTAATATAATATATTTATTGTTTTGCTCTGATAATTAAGAACCTGCTATGAAAATATAACATCTCTAACTAAATTGTTATATATATACACATGTACGTACATACGTACATATGTTTGTATGTATATATGTATGTATGTATATATAGATACATGCATGCGTGCATGTATTTATAGAATAATTAGTTATAAATATATATATATATATATATATATATATATATTAAGTATGCAATAATTAATCGATATTAGTAAGTCACTTATGGGATAGCTTATGTATTATATGATGCATGTATGTATCTCTATAATAATTAGTTATAAATAAATATATATACTAAGTATGCAACAACTAATCGATATTAGTAAGTCAATTATGTATTATATGAATTCTTATGCAAGAGTTATCATTTAATTTTTTTTTACTAATTTTTTTTAATAGAGTATGTAAATTTTATTAAGAATTTTTTTTTTAATGACTTGCATATTAATGATGTTTTAATTGAGGTATTAAAAATTACATGAATAAATCTGTATTAAATATATAATAATGAATGAGTTGCATATTAATGATTTTTTAATTGAGGTAATAAAAATTACATGAATGAATCAGTATTAATTATATAATAATGAATGAGCATTAATGGTTAAAACAAATCATGTATGGATATTAATTACTGTATTTATGATTAAATTTGCTCAGCAAACTCCCTATTGTTGTATTATATATATAATAGATGAGTTTTTTCTTCCTTTTGATTTGAATCTACCAGCTGAAAAACAGGGCAAACACATGAAGATGAGGATGTTCATCATCACAAATCAAGGGCAAAGCTCAGCTGTGACAATAGAATGCAAATTATAATGTGGCTTCTGAACAACCAGATAGAGGGGAAACTCAAACATGGTGCAATCCAAGAAGTGGCAACTTTATTCAATGTAATAAGGAGGACAATAAGTACAATATGGGCAACTGCAAGAAGGTAAAACAGAGCAAGTCAGCCATACAACATGTCAACAAATGGACCTAACCCAGGGAGGAAAAGAATACAAGTGCAGCCAAGTGCAATAACTGAAATAAACATGGGAGACAGAGCATGCATAAGGGACGTGGCAGTACAACTTAAGGTATCATCAACAACAGCAAATAAAATGATAAAGAGGGGACTAATTAAACCACACACAAACCCTTTACATCCTGCTTTGAAAGAGGCAATTCTCTTTCAAAGGGTTGAATGGGTTCTGAACTTATTAATGGGAAATACACCTACAAGAAAGAGGCAGTACTGTCCAATGTTCAATTTTGTACACATTGATGAAAAGTGGTTTTATCTAAGTAAAAAATCACAGAGAGTATACCTTGAAAGGAATGAAAAAGGCAAAGCAGCAAAGTCAAGCAAATTCATACCAAAGGTCATGTTTACAGCAGCTGTAGCTAGACCAAGATTTAATCAAGAGAATACAGAGTGTACCTTTGATGGGAAGATAACGGAGCTGGAGCAGTTTGTTATGGGTCATTTGGTTCGGGGAGTATAACGAAGTTGTAATTAAAAATTGGGTTAAAATGGTATAAGATTGAGATATCATTCTTAATAGTATGTGTTTCGTTGAGTGGTAGAATAAATATATTTAATTTAAATATATTTAATTTATTAATTTTTGTTGATTAAAAAATTAAAAAAAATCTATTTTTGTTGTTTTAGTTTATTGATTTAATTTTGTGTTTAACATTTAGTGTATAAATACCTATGTTTCATACTAACCTCCCCATTAAATTAGAGTAGGACTGAACATTCGGTCGGTTCGGTCCAAAATCAAATCGAACCAAAATAACCGAAAACTAAAATTCATAAAATTTGTGAACCGAACCGAACCAAATTAATATTATAAACCGAACCAAATTAACCGAAAAAATATCGGTTATTTCGGTTCGGTTCGGTTCACTCATAAACCGAATTTTCTTGAACAAGCAGACTCTTCTTCTACCTTTTGTTTTATCATTCATGGCAACAGTTCGTTCCTTAATCAGGTACAAACTTCTTCTAATTGTTTTAATTTATATAGTACAACAACACAAGTCACTCTGAATATATTATCTCCTTCGTTAATCACGAGTTATATATCTAGAAAGTTAACTCTTAGATATATACACACACGAATACGTACATAAAAAGAGATGTATAGAATAATTCAAATTTTAATAACAAATTTAAGGAGCGTTGAAAATAATAGAAATCTGTAATAAAGGAAATCATTACAAAATGACTGTAACATGAAAAGCTAAGATAGTAAGATTCTATGGGCAATTATCTTTAAAAGAATGTTACATATATTAATATAAATATATGTTAAGCTTCAATTCGGTTATTTCGGTTTAACCAAAAATTTTGAAAATAAAACCGAACCGAAACGAAATATATTTCGGTTCAATCAAAAAAATCGAGTTGACCGAATTACCTAAAATTATGGACCAAACTGAACCGAAATTATAAAATTGGGTTCGGTTTTTTAATTTCTATTCGATTTTGCTCACCCTTATACAAGAGTATCAAAAACGCATAGCTTGGTGGTTTGAGATATGGGTTTGGAGTATTAAATTTCAGAATCAAATATCAGGTATGAGTTTGAAATGGCCAATACCTGATAACAGAAAAGGCTGAACCAAATGACCCGAAATATTTTAAAGAGTCCATTACATTTTAGGGTTTTTCCTCTTATGTCCCATTTTACAAAATGTTTACACATAACTCATATTTTAAATTTTAATTACACATATATTGTAAGTTAAAATTTCCTAATTTAAATCTAATCATGATTAATTTTAGATCATCTCAAATGTACTCATCCTCTTTACTCTAAATATAATATATAATAGGGCTTTTTTGAAAAATATCTAAGTTCAAAAATATTTTTACAAAAATACTATCATTTTTAAAAAATTGCAAAAATACTTTTTATTTACAAAAATATTACTTTTCAAAAAAAATGCAAAAAATACGGTTTTATGCAACTTGATTCAACTAAATGCAACATTCAACGAATTTTTGCCACTTCATGCAAACTCAAATGAAACTAAAAAAACTCGATTCAACTAGTTGCATATCTGCTTGATTTTAGTTGAATCCGCATTTTTACAAAAAGTTCAGAAGATAATAGAATTGCAAAAAACTTAGAAAACTTAGTATTTTTGGTAATTTCTCTATATAATATTGGCTTTTAGTGACATAATGTGCATTTTTCTTAGATAATACTCCTTTTGTCCCTTTAATTTCTTAACATTCACTTTATGCACATGTTTTAAGAACAAATAAAGTAATATTATTTGGTGTATATGTTAAGTAGTGGGTAATGCCCGCCTGATTTGAAAAATTAATAGTTGCCCGCCTATTTAAATTTTTTGATATGTTTAAGCGTGCCACCAACTTTTGAATAATTGAGATAAACTCTTCTAGGTCCATAAATAGACCACTTTACATACATATACAAGAATCTCATAATCATTTTACAAACGTACGGCCAGAATAAGGTTCTTCAAATCTCTTTTTCCTTGATTTTGGGCTTCAATGTCTTATAGTACCTCAACAAGTGCATTTACTACAGCTCCAAATCACCACACTACAATGGAAACTATCAAAAATAAGAGGTTGACAATTAAATAAAAAAGGCATCTTGCACAAGTTTTGTCCTTCAATTTCAACAACAGTAAATTGAAACATGAGTTGATAAAAAGACCTACATCATATTTCAAGATAAGTAGAATCACTGTCTAGAACATATGAAAAGGAGTGTTAAAAGCAATAAAAGATGAAACTTTACCTAATGTGGACCACAAGTACAAAGGAAGGAAAAGAAGACATGGGTTAGACTTGGAAAAGGTATCAGGACTATTCCCCTACATCTTAGAACTGACATTAGAACACTTACGATTTAATTGGGTGCTCCAAAATCATCTATCCATAGGCTTGTACAAAAAGGTAAAATTAGGTTTCACTCAAGTGCCATGAAGCCGTCTTTAACTACTCAAAATATGCAAACAAGGATAAATTTTGTTTTAAAACACATTCAAAATTCTACACTACATACAAATCCAATGTATAATGGCATGTTTGATTATGTCCACGTAGACGAAAAGTGGTTCTACATGATTAAAGCTACCCAAAAATATAATCTGCTAGTATCTGAACCATTACCACATAGGACATGTGTTAGGTATGAAGTACAACATAAAGGGGGGTGGATGTGTTTTCTTGATTTTAAATTAACTATGATGGTTTTTGACTTACGGAACAAAATAGTTGAATGAATTTGTAGTGATAAAATACTAGATGCAGACACACAAGCAACCTATCAAAAACTCACTTGAGTTGTATTAAATCAAATTTGTCTTACTACAAATCCGTGTTCTTGAAAATAAGAACTCGGTTACTACTCTTAAGAGAATTATAAGACTTTTCTAGATCTGTTTGTTATAAATAAACAAAGGACCTGTGACATGATTTATAGATCAACATGCACGGTTTACATAACTTACACTAAAATAGACTAACACATTTTCTAAAGCTTTTTTGTCTATTTCCATTTCTAGAGTTAGCATATATGTGCAGAATCTACTAGGTCTGTGACTCCTTTGTCCAGTTCATCTTGGCCTTTGATCTTGTATTCTTCAAGCTGCATTTGTAGGCTTTCCAAGTCAATGATAGAATTATTGTTGACTGATAATCTTGGATCTTCAAGTTGTATGTATTTTGATTCTGAAGCTGTTTGTGGAGATCTCTTTTGTTGTGTAGAGATGTCACATTCGACAAGTAAAATGACTTATCGATATTTCAAGTTCTCTACATAGGCTTTTGACTTATCAAGGTCTCAAGTTCTCTAAAAGTAGAATGATTTATCGATATCTCCAGGTCTCTACATAAGCTTTTGACTTGTCAATATCTCCAGTTCTCTTCAGGAGGATTTAGCTTGTCAGTATCTCTAGTTCTCTACATGAGGAATTGACTTGCCGATATCTCCAGTTCTCTACATGGACTTTTTGACTTGTCGATATCTTTAGTTCTCTATACGTAGATTGACTTTTTGATATCTTTTGGGACTTCTCTACAAGTCATTTTAGACTTCTCGACATACTTTTTTACATTTCTTGATCTGTGACTTGTCGATATCTAACTTAAAATATTTTTCCAAGAACAACATTATTCAGCTCTAAGCTTTTTATACTTCTCTTTGAGACATGATCAGGATTGATCTTTTTCTAGAGTTTATTCCTTAGTTTGATGGTTGTTCATAGAAAAATTCTTCAGTCTAATCTACTTAGCATTTTTATAGACTCAAGAAACACAATTACAAAATATAATTGGATTATCATACAAATTATCCTTAGAATTCTCAAGATGACTTAGTCTTGTTATATACAGGCATGTCTTGCACAATAATCTCCCCCAATTTGTGAGAATATAATTTGTCACAACTTTATGCCTGATAACAAGACTAACCCCGAGCTAAAATTAAAGAAAATAAGACTGACAAATTTATAAAGTACAACTTTTATACATTCTTGCAGTTACATACATAATTGAATTTACATGATTATATGAATTTCTCATAGCCCGGTTGTTCTCTAATTAGATCTTTGAGTCTGACTAGACACTCAAGTTCTTTAATAATCTCAGTTCCTATTAGAGCTTCCACAAGTTTGAGTCATTCACTTAAGGAGTAACTACCAAGATGATTTATATTGTACCTTGATAACTTGTAAGTCTTGATGTACAGAAACACACCATTTGGAGAAACTCTGTTCAACCCCTTAGCCTTTAGCTCATTTGACCTTTGCTCAAACATCTCAATTTTTAGTGAATATTTCCTTTCATTTTCTCCCCTCTCGGCCTTTTCCCTGGCATGTCTTTCATTCATTCATTTCTCCCACTCTCTCTGCTAATTCTACCTTCCTCATTCTTGTAAAAGCATCCCTTGCATTCATCAAACTGATCACCCTCTCAAGTTCTACAGTGGAGAAATTTTCAATGACTTCTTTGTTTAACAAATTGAAGGTGCCATCCTTAAAATTAAATTCCGACTTCTCCCAAAGATTCAACACAGACTTTGACTATTTTTTCAGTTAGCTGTTTGTGGTAGTCATCGTCTGTTATGTTTTCTGAGATAGGTAGAAAGTCACTTTGATTAAAACAATCCCAAAGTGCACCAGCTTCAACTTAAATTCTTTTTGGTTTTCTCCCTACAGACTTGAAATGAGTTTTAATTGGAGGTTTGAATGAATGTGGTTTGGAGAGTTTTTTTTAAGGAAGTTTGGTTTGTTGTGTTGGGATTCTGAGTAGAGAGTTTGCAGTAGGTTTGTACAGGTACTTGGGCTTTGAGGTTTGGATATTTTGAGATAGTGTTTGGCTAGGTGTTTGAGTTGGGATTGGCAAAGTTTTGGATGTTTGCGATAAAGGTATTTTCTTTGAGTCTCTTCCATCTCCTCCATTCTTATTCTTATTCTTCTTGATGTCATCCTTTCCCTTTTTTTTCTCATCTTTGCTAGACTTATCATCATTATGACTCTCACTACCTTTGTTTGATTGACTTGTATTTGAGCCAAATAATTTATGCTCACCTTTCTTTTGCTTATCATCATCCGAGTCATCGTCTTTTTGATTTATTTGTGTCTTTGGTAGCATAGTGGTTGTGTTCTTCAGGTAGCTAGTAAAGATTTTGATCATCTCCACATTCTCATGAGTTTTACTCTTCTTAGCCTTCAACTCAGTTTCCAAGTTCATCATCAGTTTCTTATTGCTCATGGCACAGTGCTTTGATAGTTGGAAGTGTTTGCATCTTCTAGTATTGGGGCATATGTGGGCCATTCATTTGCTTGGTTGTAGGTAAACTTTAGGGAAAGCACTTATTTGATCATTTTTAAGTTCATGAAGCAAAAGAGTGTCCGCTGGACTCATCACCTTGACTTTGTTGATGAATACATCCAGTTCAGATGCCCTTCTTGATGCAGAAAAGACAGGGAGACCTTGTAATATCCAGTAATTTATAGAATTAGGTTAATAACAGAATAACAGAATAAATGGATTAAAATCTAAAAAGGACTAGGATTTTAAATTTGAAATTGCACTAATGGGCATAAAATTTGGATCAGATTCTAATATGGATAACTTGTAGGTTAATATATAGGATTTTATATCATTATAAATACACCATATTCTCCTCCCTCATCCTAATTATTAAAATTCGTAGGATTAAAAGCCATTAAAATTAGTATTCTTGTAAAATTTGTAAAACATTCATCGTAAGTCAGAAGTCATTGATTCTGGACTTTTCGGAAAGATATTTTCATTGTCTACAACTTTCATGTTACATATTTTACAAGAAAATGTTGTTTAGAAGGTCAAAAAGAGTAAATTCAGATTTGATCAGGTTTTCAGGTAAGTTTTTGATCGATTTTGCTATGTTTCAAAATTGTGTGATATATGTATATTTTATTATCAAAACTTGGGCTGAGTGATTATATATTTGAGAGTATTATATCTTAAGTTATATGTACTGTTGTGTATGTGTGGTGTCTATACGATAATTTTGGATCTGTGATTTATGCAATGGTTTGTGAAAATATCGAATAAGAACTTAGGACCGTAGTCACCGGATTGTAGTGACAGTTTTTTGAAATTTAGGACCGTTATCACCAAGTTGTTGTAGTCGTGGCATGGATTATAGGTTTTAATTATTGTTGTGTATGTGCTATGTGTATCATATGTATCGAATAAGAATAAGAATATGAAATTTATCGAAAGTGTGTGCTTCATATATCGTATAGAATGTCATATTTTGTCATATATTTATATGTTGTTTGGCCCAAATAGTTGGATCGATTGGTTTCTCTCTGGGCTTCGCCGCTCATTCTTCTAATATTTCATTTTTTGTTTAAGAGTTCGAGTTGAATAACATCGAGTTCGAGTACTTATAATTGGATTAGATTAACTTTTGGAGTTCTGTTTGCTGCATTTTTGTAATAGTCACCATTATATAGAATTTTGGATTAATAATTGTATTGGAATTTAGTTTTATATTTAGATTTAATAGTCCGAAAAGTCGGGCTGTTATAGACCTACAAGCACCTGTCAACACCAGAATCATTTACATTCACAACCACTCTCTTTTTCTTGAAATTTGTCCTGGTCACTAGCACCACTCTTAGGAAGTTGATGTTTTTATCCACGGCCTTCTTGTAGGAAAAATGATTGAAATTGAGGGAGACTCTCAGGGCTTCAAGAAATTCAGCAAACTCCTTGTCAGGGCAAGGGCCTTCAGATGCCATCTTGAGTCTATCAAATCCAATGGCACTTCACTTTGGCTTGATTTTAGCTTGGGATCCATCATCTCCCCCTTAGGCTTTGTAGCAGGCAAGTTTGAGTGTTAAGGGATCTGGGCCCTTACTAGTTGAGGTGTTTCCTGGAGTGGAACCTTCAAAGCGCCCATAATATCTCCTAAAGACACATTGGTCTGCATTTGAAAGTACTTTTGGGAGTCCATTAGGGACTTAATGTCCTGCTGTTGACTTTGGACCAGAGATATGAGTTGAGGACTTGAGAAGTGAAAGATGCATTTGAAGCTTGTAGTTCAGTATTTTGATGTTGTAGAGCTTGGACTTAAGGAGTGGAAGATGTGGAAGGTGCAGACTGTGAGCATGTGGAGAGAGATGCACCAAAAGTGTTTTGTACCATATTTTTAATTTCCTCCATCTTCAAGGCTGAGGGTTCATACATGGCCTTGTGGAGTTGTTTCAACTTGACCTTTGTGTCATCGTTGTTGGATATTTGGTGTTGAACAACTTCATGTAGGGCCATAATTGAGACTTTGAGACTTTTAATGCTTGTCTCAACACCAGTCAAGCTGAAGGTGGCCATCTTCTCGGCAGATTTATTGAACTTGTTCTTGATTTTAATTTGAGATGGCACACTCTGATCAATTTGATCACTCACCAACGTCTAAATTTTTCTTGATGACCATCCAGAGTCTTTTCCAAGGCTTTTAAAATAAAGTGGAAGGCTTTCAACTGTGCTTTATACACCTCTGTCACTGCATCATACACTTCTTGGGGATTGAGGACCTTAGCATTGCTACCCAGAATGGTCCATATTCTTCTCTAAATTTTGCTAAGGCATCCTCCATAGTGGTAGTAAAATCCCGTAAAAGCCATGCATCCACATTACCATCTACTTCATCTGCAATCTTCTCATGTTGCTTTTCAACATCCTCCTTGTAGGAAAGTAGTATGACTTGATAGTCTTGGTTTGACATATCTGTTGTAAGGAGTTGTTGCGTGATATTGGCTAGGCCTGTAAGTTGCTCAACCAAAAGATCATTAACAGTTATTGGTTGGGCTTGAGCATCTTGCAGCCATTGAAAGATGAGGTGTGAAGGTTGTGGAGTAGTGTTTGTGGTAGAGGGTATGTCTGTTTGGTTTGAGGTTGAGGGGTTGGATGTGGTAGGTAAACCTGTGACAAGGGTCACAGTTGGACTCACATCTGTTGTTGTGGTTGTGATAGTTTGTTGTTCACCACTAGTGGGAACCTCCATTTGAATTAGAGGGGAGTTGACTAGGTTACTATCATGTACCATAGCCTCAAACCCTTGTTCTTCTTATAAAGAACTGACACTTGAATGTGCTATACTTGCCTCCCCAATGGCTGGATTATTGGTAATTTTACTCCCCGCTTCAATTGACAAAGCAATTCCAGCTAGGGTTTTAAGAGGAGTTGTCCCTACTTGAGGAACCTCCAATTGAATTGGAGAGGGTTTGGATAGCTCCCCCTCAGGAGTACTACACTCAAACCTGTCAATCTGTGAAGATTGTTTGGCACATGAAGGTTCAGTTAAAACTGATGAAACACCTATGGTTTTGATGGTGTCATCAAGGTCTACCATATCTTGTAATCTCTCACCATATAAATATGGTTTCTGGGTGGTGATCATGGTTACTTGACCCGTGTCACCTGATTTTGGCAACACTTGAGAAGAGGATTCAAGTGTTTCATTATAAGAAGAAGAAATTTGAGATATAAGAGTTGTGATATTAGCATTGAGTGTTAGCAATTCCCCTTGAATAAATGAGGGAATTTTAAGTGATGTGCTCTCAGTGTTAGTGCCAATCATATTTCTTCTTTCACCAACTTGAGAGTGCTCAAGTTGGGGTGCAGACTCTATACATATTGCACTAAGGAGAGTGCTCTGTTCAATAGAACACCTTGTTGAGAAGGTGCCCCTAGAGTCTATTTATTGACCTCTTTTATAAGTGCATCCTTTTGGGATGATACAAAGGTAGTTGTATGAGTGGTCAACCCAATTTTCTTTGTCTTCTTTGTCTTCTTTGGCTTCTTGACCAGTTTAGACTCTATTTAGATTTGATTCTCACCACTCTCACTTATGATATTTAAAGGTGCCTGTTTTCTCTTCTTTTTACTAACTTCACCCTTTTAAGAGGATGAAGCAGTTGGTTCCCTAGCTTTTATTGGTAGAGAAGAAGTGGTCACAGTTGTGGAAAGCCCCTGTTGGTTATCTTGTGTTTGTCCTTCCACAGGTGAAGGAGCCATAACTGATTTAGAAACTGCACTTGACCTCATGTCAGGCATAGGGTAGGGGTAAGTCCTAAATCTTTCTAACATGTAGTTAGTGATATTTAGTGCTACCTCCACCTTATTCTTTGTAGTAAGTGACCCAAATAAAATCTTGGACAATTACTTACAATTGTCTATCCTGTTTCTATCAATACCTTCAAGTATATGTATGTCTATAACTTAATGACTTAAAGTAGACATAATAAATCTAGGAAAGAAATTTCCTTACCTCTAGTCTCCAAGGGCATGGTGAGCCTGGTACTGAGTTCTTCCAGGATCAGTAGCCCCATATTTATGTGCATGTTATGAGCCATGGAGAATATCAGTTTCTGGACCACACTGGATATATTGTCATAACCGGTCTTCCTGCAGGTGAAGGCTCTCACAATTGTATCAAAGAGAAAAGACCATTCCCTCATGAGCTTCTTCTTGTTCAGGCTGGACAAATTGATCTTTTCACTGTAGTTTATGAGATCCATAAACTCAGCTAACTGCTGTTGAGTTAATATTTTCACCATGCTAGTTGTAGGGATGCCCAGTGCATTGTTGACATCCATAGCATCAAACTCCACTTGTCTGCCTTGAATTGAGCAGTTCACTAGGGACACTTGGTTAACATATACACGTCCTTGATTTTCTAGTTCTATAGTCATGATCTTATTTAACAATTCAACTGGGTAATTCAACTTATTCAAAAAATCTTGAGAAATAAAAGATCAAGTTGTTCCCGAATCTACTAATACTTTAGCACATAAAGAATTCACATTAAGCATACCTGCCATCACATCTGTATCCTGAATAGCATCTTTCACAGACATATCATAAACTCTCGCTCTTGGAGGCTCATTCTCTATCAGAGTAGATCCCATGATTCTCAGTGCTTACTAACCAGGGTTGTGTTTTACAATCCTTTTGCTATATGTCGTGGTTTCCCACACTTGAAATATGTAAACCCAATGGCTGGAATTTTGTCCGCTTAATTCTTAGTAGGTTGATTTTTGTTTGGGAAACTTTGTAAAGAACAACAGTGTAACAAAACAATCAGAAGGATCCTTAAGTCAATAAAATTATATTTGAAAATGAAAGAATGAGTAATGATTTGAATATAAATGAGACAACCATATTGGTACTTAAGATGTCCAGTCTTTTATACTATATGGCATATAACACATGATTAGGTGGCATCCCACCAGACTCTTTGTTATTCCAAAAAAGCGTCACACCATAACACTGTTTGTCTCAACCAGAAAGCAAAACTTGAGGGAAAAATTATTTTCAAAGGAATGCAATAATCTTCTATTTGCTATTGTCTCATAAAACTTATTAATGAGAGAAGTTCATACTTATTCAAGAATCAAGAAGAATATACACTTGTAGTATTGTAGAAAAGAATGATACCGTTGGTCGCCATCCACTTTCTCTTATGTATACACTCAGAGCTTGTTCGATCAATAGATCTCAATCCAAGTCATATAATAACTTCAGAAAGTCCTCTGAAATGCCTTCATAAATTGATTACTATCATAAATTCCTACTTATTAAGTCTTGTCTTATTAGCGCCGTGCCTCCACGTTCAATATTTTAATAATTCGACCATAATTGTTTTCTTACGGGATTTATAATCATAACTTCAAATTTCATATATGCCACTTAGAATAATTATTTATCATCCAACATATCGACTTTTTGCTAATAATAATATTATTTCTTTAGAAAAATATCTGGAAATTTTCTCAATCCTCTTTGATCATACTCAGGCTTCTTTTAAATCAATGAATTTTTTAAACTCTAATAGTCTCAGCAATTGGATAAATAATGTCTCTGCACGCTAATTTTGTAACACTATCAAACAAGATTTGCACTCTTTTGTCGGGAAGATTTGAAACTTCTCTGTAATAGTGGGTGCACTTGGCCATCTGAATTAACAATACTAAGTCCGGAACAAGTATTCTTCTATGTAATCTGAGTCTTATAACAAGCAAGAAACTCAAGTAGTAATTTGACAACCAATTTTTAAAACTTATTTTGTTTAAAGAACTTTCAGAAATTTTGTAAAGAAAATCCCTTTCGAAAACTTATTTAAAATTTTGAAAATCGCACATCTGATCGTCATTACTATATGAGTTGGTTGTTGTCATCCTCGACCATAACAAAATACCAAATTAAGGAAATAAACACATAAAAGTCTATCAACTTCAATATATCTTCTACCCCTTATTGGGTCCATTTTGCCTTCATTAGTCGACGAAAACTTCAGTTATCGTTGCATACTATCTTATTCGTAACTCCACTCCAATGCTCTCATCTAGTACTATTGGTGATACTCTCATCATCATTTTTGATATCATAAAGTACAACAGGTCTACCCAATAGTCAATAAGAACAAGTCTTCTGATATCACACCACATCACTGATATACATATAACATATGCCATAACACCATCATCTAGCTCCAAGGAAACTCTGAATCTCCAATCTCCTCAAGCTCCCCCAAAACCCATCTAGCCCACTCCACAAGATAATCAGGGGTGGCATGCTCACAAGTGGCTCCATATAACCTGGCAGCAGCTATCATCCGGAACACATGAATCCTCTCTCTAAGCTCTCTCTCACCTCTCTCAGTATCTCTGGTACTCACAATGTGATGTAGCTCTCGAATCTGTCATCGCAGATGATGTTGTTCAATAAGACATACCTCAAACTAATGGTATGGAACAGGGTGCGGGGTAAACTGAAAAGATGCACTCGCAGCTGAATGTCTGGTAGAACCAGAATTAGCATGTGGGGGTTCTCGAATGGGTGGTCTCACATCAGGGGGTGGTGGTATAGCTTGAAGAGGTGCAGTCGTCATAACATGAGGTAATATAATTAACAATGGTGGAAGAATAGGGTGTGGATAAAATCTGGGTGAGGATGGTAGTCCACGAACAGAAGGCTTCGAATGACCAGATGGTACAGGAATAATAGGATCTGCCATCGCTGCTATATGAAAATCAACATCACAAGATAAGAATCTGAAATCACAACATGAATCATACCAAAAAACTACTATAAAGCCGTACTCAACCTCTCGACGTCCTATCTTTCTACCGCTTATCTCTAATCCTAACCCTCTACCTAAACCTGACAATCTAGGCTTGTTTCAGTAACTTGTAACCTGTAGTTCTGATATCAAACTTGTGACGCCCTCCAAACCCGGGTCAGAAGGTTGGGGTTCACAACACACACACACACACAATATATAAGCCTGTATATGAAATATTATATGCAATGACCCTACTTCACACAACCACGAATCGTAATAGGTTAAAGTATGAAACAAGCCACAACCTTAATTTACATTACATCGTACTAAATCCCAACTAGTTTAACTTACAACTGATAATAAACATTCTTACAAACTCACAAAAACACAAAACTGAAGCATAAAGCTTATGCTAACTCGATCCAACTTAACTTGGAATCCTAGCTCGCATACTGATCTGGGGATCCTTGATACCAACTGTTTCCTTCTTAACTGGAAAAGAATATTAACAGATTCGGAAGAGTGAGCTAACTAGCTCAGCAAGTCACAATGACAATAACTGAGGATAAGCAATGATCAAAATGAAATGATTCAGCTCAAGTTTCTTGTTAAGCAATTATTAGAATTGGATATTCACTTTTAATTTTTAAAACCAATGTTAGGCTGATGATCAGTCACGCACTAACCCCGAGTAAGGCACACAACTTTGCTTTATATACTGGATCCAAGACACACATTGGCCTAATATGACCACCAATCTGGTATGACCATGAATCTGGTCCATATTTGAAAACTATCCAATTCTATAATAATTTAATATGATAAACAATGTAATTCAATAAAACAGAATCATAATTAACATTGATAAGACATTTTTCTCAGAGCATAATATCATTCATGAGTATCATAAAGGTATATCAAGGTAAGTATGGAGAATGATTTCAAGCCTGTAGAAGAATTAGTTAATAGATAATCAATGGTTTAATGGTTACACAGGGTTGGGTTCTTTGATGTTACAAGGTATTGTAAAATATAAGAGTTCTTGTATGTTCAAGCAGTTTTGTTTCAGTGTTTAGTATTTTGTGCGAATATATTCGTGGAGTAGTATTGTATTTGGGAATTCAACAATCAATGGTTTACGATGAATAAGGCTTACAGTTCAAGTATCAAATGATCAGGTCAGGGTTTAGGGTCAAGCAACTCAAAAATCACATGCTATTGTATGATATAACTTACTCATATTCAAAGCACTTGCAAAATAAAACAAGAACTGATCAGGGTACTTGGAATATGTCTCAAGAAATTTAAGGAATACTTGCCTTATCTCAACTGATTTCTAACTTCTCTTGCACTCGTCTATCGATTCTATTTTACTGACCACTGGCTTTCCTTTTCTACGCTTCGCTTCCTCTGCTAGAAATCACAAGTAATATTCAATCTCATCACTTATTCTAATCGTGGCACAGACGTTACAAGCTTCTATCTACACTTCATTTTACCCAAATCTGACGTATGGATTGAAAGTTATGACTAAAACAGTCAAACAACAATCACAAACACATAATACACCAATTAGATAGCACATAGCACATAACACGCAAAGTATTCGATACAAATAATTTTTCAAAGAAGGTTCGGGGTTAAAATGATTTTTCTGGCGTTTAATATGGATTTTTGAACATTTTTCAAAAATTAAAACGGATAAAAGAATCATTTGATGAATCAAGGTTCGAATACCCAAAACTGGCTTTAAAATCATTTAATAATAATTATCGAGCCTTAAACATAATTTAAAAAAATATTTTAAAGCTCAAAACTATTTTTCAGAATTTTTAAATCAAAAGAAATAATTAATTAATATTAATAAAAAATATAAAAATAAATTAATTAATATTTAAAATAATTGACCAATTAAATAATTAATTATTAACTAAAATTAATTAATTAAATAATTTATATTTATTTTTGAATTAAAAATGAATTTTGGAATTAAAATAGGATTTTTGGAATTTTTAAATAATAAAAATGAATTTTTTAAATTAAAATAAATGAATTATACAATTTTAAAAGTTTTTAAAACATAAGTCCTATATTTGTAAGTTTTGCAAACTACAGGGTCTAAATTAAATAACACAAAAACGTAGGGGCAGAAATGGAAATTTTCTATCTCTTTCCCCACCATCGCCACCTCTGGTGGGCCAGTCTTCATGGTTGCCGCCAGTGAGCTTTTCCGGAAACCTCCAAGACAACCCAGAATCACTCCATACTAACATCAAATGATCTTCACTACTCAAGAAACTTGTATATGGCAGAAAAATACACAAATAATTCATGTAAAAAGCGGAAAATAGACTCAAAGTTTTACGGCGACACCTCTACCGTTTTCCGGCGAGGTCGAACCCGGAATCCTTTGGCCTTCAAACCACCATCAATTAACTCCTTTTTACATGATCTACACACTGGTACTATTCAATTCGACTAATAACCCCTAGATCAAAAACACCTAAATTTCAATTAAGAACATTCATATTAGCCCGCAAGGGTTGGCTCATTTGGTTAAAGAGGAGATAACTATCCTCTTGGTCACATGTTCGAATCCCACGGGAGGAGAATTTATGATTGTGCCTCCTGAGCCAGAGCATGTCGCTTAAATGCGGTTTACCTTGATCACATGATTTGCAGGCTATTGCGTGAGCCCGTAGGGTTTACGCAGTGCACATCCGAAGGGTAGCGTCTGCGGGTTACCTACAATAATAAAAATATTCATATTATATAAACCCTAATTTCATAATTCCGAGAATCAAACACCATTTTGAACTTGTTATTGAACTGCAAATCAAGCATATAATATACCAAAATGACCAGGATTCAATTATCTACAACATGCAATCATCAAAACACATAAATAACTTCAAAATTAAAAAGTCATAATATAGTCTTAATTAAATTTGAATTTAATAAAATATTAAGAAAATAACTTGTTGATTCTGCAGGTGTATGGTTTGTGAAACTTGAATCTACTCGTCGATAGCTTTGTTTTGGTTACTCACACGCTAAGATCTGACTTCGATAACGTCCTCAAATCTTCGTTTGATTATGAAGAACGCGACGAGTAATACTGTTTTCTCTGCATAATTATCTAATTTTACTATTTATTTATGTTTATCTGTAAAAAATAAAATACAGTATCGGCTATTTATATTTACGAAATACTGGTACCCCGTTGGATCATATTAGATATAAAAATAAAATATTTAATCGCTAAGTATTGATAAAACTCATCAAGTTCGGTACCGGTTTTAGGATAAACATCAAAACCGGGATTTTAAATACAGTTTTGGGGTTCATCGCTTTTGGTTGCACGTACTACGAGAAGATAATATAATAGTTTAATCTAAATATCTCGTATCTCGAAAATACGGGTTTATCGATTTATCGGAACGAAAATAATATCATAAAATTTGTACTGAGAATCATACAGGTAAAATCGTACTCCAGATCAAAAAAGTCAAAACATGGAAAATGCTTGAAATAATCAAATTAGGCTAGAAATGAGTTTTTCCGCAACTTCCGGGTAGTAAAAACTTAAAAGCCGTTAAAGTTGGACGATTTCCGAATAATCAAAATAATTAATGATTAATTTGAAAATATTTAAGTAAATCTATAAATATTTTATACAATCATATAATGACATATAAATTGCTAAAAAAATATCAAAATATTCTATACCTTATTTTAGACATATAAAAATTAAAATTCGTAAATTTTATCACATATAAACATTGAATACAGATACCAATTAACACATAATTCACCACAAATTCATATAATATTCATATAATATTAATTTATCGACAAAAATAATTACACGATATATCCCGGATATTACATTCTCCCCCTTGAAAGGATTCTGTCCTCAGAATCACCCAAGCAAACAAATGAGGGTACTTCTGACGCATATCACTTTCTAACTCCCAAGTTGATTCTTCAACCCTTGGGTTTCTCCACAATACTCTTACTAGATTTATAACTTTATTTCTCAACACTTTCTCTCTTCTTTTTAGAATCTCTATTGGATTTTCAACATAAGATAAATCCGCCTGAAGTTCTATCGGCTCATACTCTATCACATGCTAGAATCTGGATTGTACTTCTTAAGCATTCATACGTGAAAGACATTATGAATATGCTCCATATGCGGGGGTAACGCGAATTCGTATGCTACTTTGTCAACATGCTTCAAAATTTCAAAAGGTCCAACATATCTAGGACTCAGCTTTCCTTTCTTTCCAAATTTGGACAATCCCTTTCATGGTGATACTTTCAACAACACTAGTTCTTCGTCTGCAAACTCCACATATTTTCTGGATTGATCTGCATATTTCTTTTGATGATTCTGTACTACAATTAACCTTTTCTGAATAACCCCAACAACTTTTGTCATTTGTTGTACCAACTCTGGTCCAAGTATCTTGCGTTCTCCAGTTTCATCCCAATATACCGATGATTGACATTTGCGTCCATATAGAGCTTCATAAGGAGGCATTATGATACTGGCATGACAACTGTTGTTGTAAGAAAAATCTACTTAAGGCAAATACTCATCCCAATTTCCTTTAAAACTAATGGCATAAACACGTAAGATATCTTCAATAGTCTGAATCGTTCTTTTGCTTTGGTCGTTAGTGTAACATTCGGGAAATATCGTGTAATTATTTGTATCAATATATGATTATTATGTGAATATTATATGAATTTCTAATGAATTATTTGATGTTTGATAATAATATTTGGATGCTTGTATGTAATAAAATGTGAGTATGTTAATTTTAATATGTCCAGAATAAAATATAGATAATTAAGGTATTTTTCTGGTAATTTTTGGAGTATTTAATGATTTTATAATGAATTATGAATTATTAATTATTTTCTGAATAATTACAGAATTATTCTATAAAGCCGGGAATCGTCCGACTTCAACCGTTTTTACGTTTTTACAACCCGAAACTCTTCCGAAAACTCCTTCCTAACCTAATCTGGTAATTCCGGACATTTTCCGTGTTTTGACCTTTTCGATCCGGATTACGGTTTGACCCGTGCGTGGCCCGGCGCAAAATTTTCGATACGATAATCATTTCGATAAATCAACAAAACCCGTATTCTCAAAAGACGGGATATTATTACGTTATATTCGTATAAAGTATTTTATAAAAAGCCCGGTTGGGATAATTATCCAAAATTGTTATCAAATCAGATCATTATTGCAGTTACTTAGCGGCTAAGCAACTAATTTAACGATCCAAAACGATCCAGAACGAACCAATATTCCATAAATATAAATAGCATATATCTTTTTTCATTTTATTCGTTTATTCATTTATAACCAGTAAAGATATAGTAATTACAGAGAAAAAAAACCCTAAAAACGATACGTTCCTGAGAATCAAACACACGAACGAAGGCGTTATCGAACTCCGATTCGGGCGTGCAGCATATCAAAATGAAGCTCTCGAAATCTTCTTTCATAATCAATCGTCCGTTTTTATGCAGAAATCATGGTAATTTTCTTATTTATTTAATTATATTCGAATTTTTTGATGATTAAATTATGAAAATTTGTTCTTGATGTTATTGATGTGATTTGATGCTTCCATCGTGTAGATAATATTTATATGGTCAATTTGGTATATTATACTTCAAAAATAGAGCTCAGTATCATGTAGAAATTAAGGTTTGATTCTCTGAAAATTCTTCGAATATGTGTCCTTGGTGTTCTTGAAGAGTTCTGTGAATCAAAACCAAATTTGAGGGTGATGCAGACTTCAGAATTCGAAGTATGAGTAATCAAAATGTTCAGATTTTTATGCTCTTTTTGTTTATGCCATCATATCAGTCAAACGATGAGTAAATTTTATTTCGAAAATTTAGGTTCTTATTCGGATTTAGGGGTTTTTAATTTGCTGATTGTTTGCTTGTTTTGATGTTGTGTATGGATTTATTTTTCAATTTGTGATCGATTCGTGTATAAATTGTGATTAGTTATGTTCAGAATTAAGGTGGTCGGGTTTTCGCCGGTTTTTCTTCGGGTTTGATCGGAATCGAAGCTTCAATGATTGTTTGATGTAATTTCTATGTTATCGGGACTTCTGAAGGGTCATTGAATTGATCGGGAGTGAAAATCAGAGGGAAACGACTCGTTTTGGCCCTCAACGGAGCCTCGTCGGAACTCCCGCAGTGGCCGGAATCTGCAGTTGGCCGGCGGGTCGGGCGGTGTTCTTCACCGACCCGGTTGCTGACCCGTTTGGTCTCAATTAGAACCCGGTTTCGATCCTCTGGAATCCAATTGCAATTTATGAAAATTGTTTCTGGGTTATTTTATTTAGAAATCATTTTAAAATTCTATTTTTATTTACAAAAAAAATCATAATTAATTCTAGAAAATTAGTTTTAAATTCATACAATTATTTTAATTATTTATTTATTCACAAATAAATAATTATTTTATTAATTAATTTTAATTAGTTTTTAATTATTTTAATTAATCGATTAATTTATCATTAATTGATTAATCATTAATTAATTTTAATTGATTTAATAATTAGATTTAATTATTTAAAATTAATTTAAAAAAATTCTGAAATATAGTTTAGAGCTTTAAAATTTATTTTAAATTATTTTCAAGACTCGATAATTATTATAAATTATTTTAAAGTCATTTTTAGGTATTCGAGCCCTATTATTTAATTATTAAATGATTCGGAGACCAATTTAATTCCGAAAAATGTTCAAAAATTCATAATAAATCAACCGTTCATCTGTTTAATACGAAACGAACGCCTCTAGACTCAGAAAAATCTGTTTGCTTCTATTAAAAGTATTGCCGAGACCTAAATTCCTTTGTGTCTAAAGGACGTTTGTTTTATGGATCCTTCAGAGTCGGTTATTGATCAATAAAATATTCTTTTTGACCCGATTTCAATTCTAAATGTATTAAGACCTATCTTTTGTCGATTCAACTTATGTGCTACATGAATTACGTGATTATGTGTTATATGATTACATGCCTTATGTGTACGTATTATGTGAATAATGAGTCAACGTGTCTTTTAAACATTATCTGATTGAGATGTTATCTTTATCTGTTATTATCGGGCGGGTAGACGATAGGTATAGATGTATAAACTAGACAATTATATATTGTCGGTTCATTAAATAGTATTATTTGTGATAGATGCACATAGTGCGAGACCTTCAAAGCCAGATAGAGATTGTAGAAGGTAAAGCCTGATTGCGTGTAGATTTGAAACGAGTGGATTCAGAATAAAGGTAAACCTAAGAGGGTAAATGATAAGAAAGGTCAAGTAGCCGTCAAGGGTAGTACAGATGCGACAGGACTGAGTGATATGGCTGCTAGTTAAAGATCAGAGGGATTCTCAATTGAGGCAAGTAATCCTAACCTTTCTCCTTAAATACTGCAAATATTTATTCGCTCCTATTCTCAATTCAGAATAGTTAACTGTTTTATATTTCGCTGCAATTACTCTTATTATGCCAGTTCTTTCCATTATTGTTCTTATAATTCGATTGCTCTCTTAAGCAAATACCTATTGTTCCGGGTTATTTGCGAACCCTGAATAGGGATATTTTGAAATTATAGTGGTTTGACATCAAAATACTCTATGGACTGGATGGTTACGATACGGGACGGGTATAACCCGAACCCTTGATTATTAGGCCATATTTGCCTGGGTACCCCATATGTTGGTTGGGTCTATGCAGTTGGGTATAGATCCGCATTGTATCCTGACTGATCAGCAGGTTATAGTGCATATGTTGGTTCTTGTGTCCAGTCTAATTTATTGTTGATCGCCATTAACGGTATTCCTTTCCGAATAGTTCATAATTACAAACTAACACAAAGATTTAATTCAAGAGGATGAAATATTGAAACGATTACTGTCCTTTTACGAAAAAATGTGATTTATGATTAAAGGCCAATGAGGGCCGATATTTTGTTCGCTCAACTATTTTAATATGTAAAGTCATTTTTAAAATCATACAACAATCGTTTCCAGGAATTTTCTGATCTGATATCTGGAAACCATTTATGATACTTGCTGGGCATTTTTGGCTCACTCTTGCTTTGTGAACTCTTATTTCTTTCAGTATCAATGAGGGCAAAGTGAATAGCTTTTAATAGACAGCAAAAGTGGTGAGATTCCAGTTGAAGAAATTGAAGATGTCAGAGTGATCAGTACAAGGAAATTAGTAATGAGGTAATGAAATTGTATGTAGACAATGTAAATTTTAGAAGGTTAGATTCTTGTTTCATACTATAACCTGTAAGCGATCCTGATTATGAGGGGTTTCTGTATATTTATTTTAATATACAGGTTTTTACGATCATTTAAAATTGTGTAGTGACACCCAATCCTGACCCCGGATTTGGGGGCGTTACAGTTGGTATCAGAGCTACAGCTTATTGGTCACTAAAATAAGAATATGTGAGAATAAGATAGGAGTGGTAGGCCGTACAAGATAGGAAAGATCCTAGGTATACTCATTTTAAGTTCGAATTGAGTGCGAATGAGGAGTAGCAGGTCCGATACGGAATCGGTAAGCCAGTATTGTTGAGGCAAGCGTAAGGCGAATATCGCAACGCTATAGCTATAATGAGTTCTCCGATCCTACAGTAATGAGGAATCAATAGATCGGCGGAGACTGGATATGCTACCCTACGTTTCATGCGATTTTGAAGAAAATGCGAATGAGTTTTGTGAGAACTTCGCGTAGGAAAGGCTAGGTGAGTTTTGGGGTATGATTTAACTTAGAATTAGGCAGTAGGACGAGTTTCACGCCGGAGGCAACAAGTTGATGAAAGCTGATGAAGAACCAACGTTGCACGTTTCAAAAGTACCACCGCTACGAGAAGATTCCTATCACTTATCGGAAGCTGTGCAAGAAATGATATCTACCTTACTAGGTATAGGTAAGACTAGCAAGAAGATGCGACCCTATCCATAAATCGAACATCGAATCATCTGCGTGGTTGTAAGCATAGCGTCAAAAACGATGGCAAGAATATCAGAGATAGTACTAAATGGCAGCATTGCGGTGGAATTGCGAATAAAGGATATACGATGATAAATAAAGTTTTGTCGATTAATAAGTGCGAGCAGAATCCAAGGAAGAAAAGAAGATGTACCAAAATGGAGAAACCCTTATATGGGCATTCTTTTAATTAGATATTACATTAGTGGATCAAGAGAGTAGCAAGTAACTTATATAGTAATGACAACCAAATATTTGATTTTCCAAAATTTTAAAATGAGATTTCGGAGAAGATTTCCTTAATCAACTTTCATAAGATTTTTGTATGAAATGAGTTTTACAATTTGGTTGTCGAATTACTATTTATGTTCCTGTTATTATAAACAGAAAATGACCTAAAAAGAAGAATGGATATAGACTCAGTGTTGTTAGTTCGAGGGACTAAGTAGATTCCCCCCCCCCCCCAACAAGGAGAAGGTTTAAAATTTTCGTGAAAGACGAGAGTAATCTTTGTTTAAATAATATCAATAATTTAATCAACATGTTAAAACATTATTCGTGAAATTATTAAAACTTAGCGAAAATTGTGATTCGAACGGACCGAGGATGATTGAAGGAAATGGAAGACTCTTCCAGAAGATTGGTGAAAAACAATAATCCTGATCGTCGAAGTTGAGGCAATGCGTGATCAATGGTTATTTTATGCGGCATAAATGGAAATCTGAAGCAGTAGTTATAAATTTCACAAGGACGCAATTATGATCAAATCATTGAAGCATTTAATGTGGAGGCTTTTCCAGACGACATTTCAAAAGTTATAATGTGACCTAAATTGTGAATCTCTCATTCGATTGGTTTTGAAGGCAAAAGTAGGTGAAGCGTGGAAGGTGATCAACATCAAAATTCCTCTTCTTAACATGATAGCATATGTTCCTCTTGATTCTTGGATACGTATAAGTTTCTTATGTGGATAAATCATATGAAGTAAAGACGAAAGAAAATTTGTTGTATTCCTTCTGAATTGTTACTCTCCTTAAATCACTGATTTCTGATTGAGACAAACAGTGTTGTGGTATGACGCTTAGTCGAAATGATGAAGAGTCGGGTGGGACGCCACCTAATCATGTACTGTATGCCATATAGTACGAAAGACTGGCCATCTTGAGTACAAATATGGTTGTCTCATTCACATCTAAATCTTCAGTCATTCTTCTTCCTTCAATTGACTTACAGATTCTTCCAACTATTTATTGTAATTGTTATTCCTTATCCTTCTTTTCATTCAAAATCCTATTCACACACTCTCCTCTTGCGTAGAGTATGTTCTCTGACGATTTCAAAAGAAATGAAATAGTGTGATACGTGGAATTATACAACGAACATAGATACGACTGTAAATCGATAAATGGTGGACATCTGCGAGCAAGGAAAATATATGTACCGACAAATATGGACGTGGCGAAGACATCAAGTCAGACAGTGGTTCGTGTTACGAGGATCTCATCAGTACGATAGATTGTGGTAACATGACGCGCATCAAATCAGAGGATCTCAACGTGAAATGAATCGTTAGTGGACCGTAATAATTAGATCAATTACAAAATAAGGAAGTAAGTTGTGTACGTCAGACGGATCAAACGAGTATCGGGACGATGATCAAAGATAAAGGAAATTCTGAACAATTACTCAGACATGCAATTACTATGTGAAACATCCCTTCGTCGCGGGAAGATATTTGTCGTGAAGATTCAAGATGGAAGAAATCTTAAATGTAAGGAGACTTCGAACGTACTCTTTAAGAAATTGTGAAATTCTCTAACTTGCGTAAATAAGTGATGGTGAATTCAATGTTTATACCCGGGTCAGTGACGAAAGTTTGATGCAGAACCATAAGTAGAGATGAAGCAATGGTGATTCGATGATGAAACCTTTTAAGAAATAATGATATAACGATTAAGGTTATACCAGATTGCGATGATAGTAATGAAAACCGTGCGTGGTTATTAAAAGAGAAACTGATTAGTTAATAAAATTAAGTGTGTATCGTCAATAATAAATGATTGGTGTGACCAATTAAATGATGCGGTATAATTTTTCTATACACAATTAGTAATGACAATAAATAAGTTAAAATACTCGCGAAATAAAATTTTGAGACACGAGATAAATTTTAAAGCTTACTGATAAAATTTTGTAACATTCTAAAAGAACTAGGAAGAAAGTGGTTATATTAATCCTTGTTGATTTAAAGACCTTAGGTCTCATTTCAAAAGATATATGTTATTCCAGTTAATCATACCTATATTAATCAGAAGGATATAGTTTGAGCTATGGTAGATGCATGAATTTGGTTAATAGAAATGGATGGATGTGATAGTAGATGATTTGGTAGATTGATGGTGTCAGCTTGAGTCCGACTGGTAGTCGATGGTATAGGGGAGGTGCTGCCCAAATTTTCTGAAATTACCCTACATGTAAGGATAAAGGAGTGTGTTCTCGCTCCCAGTTGTACTCCAAATGGTTGTGATTTTGGTTCTTGAGAAAGAATGTTATGATCGAACTGACTTTATACAATTGGTCTTTGATTCTAGTTAGCTAGTCTTCACTTGGTTTAAGTGATCGGTTAAAAGAGTTAATTGATCAACTTTACCAACTAATGGTTATTTAAAAAGAGATCGATTCCAATTAGATCAAGTCAAGCTCTAACATGATTTTCAGATCCAAAATCAAAGCGGTTGGTAAGTTAAAGGAAGTGATGGCATTAGCAGGAATCGAAAGTTTAGTAGAATTAGCATGATGTTACCACAGACATGTGCGAGACTTTATCTAGATGAATACGCTTTTTTCGATAAACAAGAGGAACAGAAAGCAATTGGTACATGCTAGTAAGAAGAAAATTTTCCAGAACTGAAGGTTCAAGATAAAGCAAAGAGAATCTATCATCTATAATAGCATTCCAGGAAGGACTTGAAAGTATACCCATATCAAACAGCGATTGAATAAAAGTTTTCGAAAGCTCGCGAATCCAAGTATCTGATGTAAGACGAAGACTAACGAAGTACACATGTGAATTTGGGAAGAAGAAATGTTGACCAATTGGAAAAAGCCAAATATGCGATCAATGATGATTTAAGTGAGGCTAAGAAAGTAACCATCAATGAATTTGATAATTCTGTCATTAAGAACTTAAATATTATAAATAAAAGCCTTTTATTAGTTTCAGAAATGGCTTAGCTAATAATGCATATATTAATATTATCTAGAAAAAGACATTCTTATGTTAGAAGAGTTAATGAGTAATAAAAATGAAGAACTAAATAAGAAAGGAAGTGGAATTAAAAGGATGATAAAGAAATTTTATAAAATAGTTCCGGATATATGTAAGTGGTGACTGTCAGTTGTGTCAAAACCGATAGGAGAATAAAGTGAAGTGCCGATAATTGAAGATAAAATTTTCTTTCAAGGAATATGTATAAACAAGGGAGACCAAGTTGAACAACCGAAGATATGCATGCGAAGGGTGAGAGATTAGCAACTGCGTTCGAAGCTTCAAAGGTATGAACTTTGGTTATAATTAATTATGAGCTACGAAAGTATGGTTAATTACCAACCAAGCAAGATCTATTCAGAAAAAGATGTCTTAAGAAGAAAAGAAAGAGTGAATATCACTAAGATTGCAGGGGAATGGATGAAGGGATAGAAAAAGTTAGAAATTGAGAGCAGGTTTTGATCCAACTTCTGGAATATACTTATACTTATTTTGCTGTTAAATATCAAAGGTGGTATTAATATAGATGATTGGTGTTGACTTCAGTATGGAATGTTGTTAGCATCAAAGTTCATATTGATATCTAATTTGATATGACTATAAAATTAGTATTAGTACCAAGAGTTCGGTTTTGAATAAAGTTATGGTTCATTCTATTCCAAATTAATATATCCTTTCAGATAGTAAAAGAGTTCGCTCCATGAATATACGTGTTAGTGATTGAAAAGAAATTGAATAATACTACAAAATAGTGAATTAAATACAATTGTCAAGATCTTCCTTTAATTTTTAGTTTTGAATAGATTTAGAACATTTCGAAGTATCAAACGCCATGAGCTCAGTATATCGGGCGCACACGGATGAGAAATTCAAGAGATCAGCTAAAGGTTCTCGAATATGATTAAAAAAGATTATAGGCCAGACTAACCCAACAGAAGGAGACGCGAGGAGTAAAGTAGAACAGTCAGGAAAATGGAAGGTGCACAATCACAAATTATTAAAATTAGAAAGAAAATAAGATTGGTATAAATCAAGTTAGTCAATCAAGACAATGAGATAGATAGATAGAACGATTACGAATGAGTTGACCCTGTAGTTACAGGCATAACGAGTTCATAAGATGTTTAAATGTATATGGCTAAGAAAGGTAATTTAGCTCCCTACGTATAAAATGAAGGTTGATTCGAGTTACGAGAACGACAGAAAGTAAATACGCCCCGGTCTCAGTGTATCATTTACAAATGAAGAAGAAGATTACAGGAACGGTTAAAAAGCCTCCAATGCGATGGGAAGTGATTACAAATTAGATTATTTGAACGAAGAAACATATGAGGACGAGATTCAACACCGAGTAACAACTGGAAACGCACGTAGGCACGAGTTACTAGAATTAGAGAGAAAAAGAGAATTACGATGTGTTATGTTGGTCCCTCCTAGATAGTAAATAGACAGGATAAATAGAGGTGAGTTGGCTTCACCCCATAGGGCATTTGTATGTATATATCCAGACGGAGTAGGTTAGCTCCATTATATATAGGAGATGGAGAGTTGAATTGAGTTATGCAAGCAACAAATAGAATATGATGTTAGCGAGAGACTATTAAGGAAAGATTGATATTATACGTTAAAGTTATGAAAAATTATGAGGTTGAGAGATTAACCTGAGAAAATGAAATTTATATACTGGAAAAGTATTAGTATTATTCCTTAGCGTGATTCTGAGGACAGAATCCTTTTAAGGGGGGAAGGATGTAACATCCGGGAAATATCGTGTAATTATTTGTATCAATATATGATTATTATGTGAATATTATATGAATTTCTGGTGAATTATTTGATGTTTGATAATAATATTTGGATGCTTGTATGTAATAAAATGTGAGTATGTTAATTTTAATATGTCCAGAATAAAATATAGATAATTAAGGTATTTTTCTGGTAATTTTTGGAGTATTTAATGATTTTATAATGAATTATGAATTATTAATTATTTTCTGAATAATTACAGAATTATTCTATAAAGCCGGGAATCGTCCGACTTCAACCTTTTTACGTTTTTACAACCCGAAACTCTTCCGAAAACTCCTTCCTAACCTAATCTGGTAATTCCGGACATTTTCCGTGTTTTGACCTTTTCGATCCGGATTACGGTTTGACCCGTGCGTGGCCCGCCGCAAAATTTTCGATACGATAATCATTTCGATAAATCAACAAAACCCGTATTCTCAAAAGACGGGATATTATTACGTTATATTCGTATAAAGTATTTTATAAAAAGCCCGGTTGGGATAATTATCCAAAACTGTTATCAAATCAGATCATTATTGCAGTTACTTAGCGGCTAAGCAACTAATTTAAGGATCCAAAACGATCCAGAACGAACCAATATTCCATAAATATAAATAGCATATTTCTTTTTTCATTTTATTCGTTTATTCATTTATAACCAGTAAAGATATAGTAATTACAGAGAAAAAAAACCCTAAAAACGATACGTTCCTGAGAATCAAACACACGAACGAAGGCGTTATCGAACTCCGATTCGGGCGTGCAGCATATCAAAATGAAGCTCTCGAAATCTTCTTTCATAATCAATCGTCCGTTTTTATGCACAAATCATGGTAATTTTCTTATTTATTTAATTATATTCGAATTATTTGATGATTAAATTATGAAAATTTGTTCTTGATGTTATTGATGTGATTTGATGCTTCCATCGTGTAGATAATATTCATCTGGTCAATTTGGTATATTATACTTCAAAAATAGAGCTCAGTATCATGTAGAAATTAAGGTTTGATTCTCTGAAAATTCTTCGAATATGTGTCCTTGGTGTTCTTGAAGAGTTCTGTGAATCAAAACCAAATTTGAGGGTGATGCAGACTTCAGAATTCAAAGTATGAGTAACCAAAATATTCAGATTTTTATGCTATTTTTGGTTATGCCATCAAATCAGTCAAACGATGAGTAAATCTTATTTCGAAATTTTAGGTTCTTATTCGGATTTAGGGGTTTTTAATTTGCTGATTGTTTGCTTGTTTTGATGTTGTGTATGGATTTATTTTTCAATTTGTGATCGATTCGTGTATAAATTGTGATTAGTTATGTTCAGAATTAAGGTGGTCGGGTTTTCGCCGGTTTTTCTTCGGGTTTGATCGGAATCGAAGCTTCAATGATTGTTTGATGTAATTTCTATGTTATCGGGACTTCTAAAGGGTCATTGAATTGATCGGGAGTGAAAATCAGAAGGAAACGACTCGTTTTGGCCCTCAACGGAGCCTCGTCGGAAGTCCGGCAGTGGCCGGAATCTGCAGTTGGCCGGCGGGTCGGGCGGTGTTCTTCACCGACCCGGTTGCTGACCCGTTTAGTCTCAATTAGAACTCTCTGGAATCCAATTGCAATTTATGAAAATTGTTTCTGGGTTATTTTATTTAGAAATCATTTTAAAATTCTATTTTTATTTACAAAAAAAATCATAATTAATTCTAGAAAATTAGTTTTAAATTCATACAATTATTTTAATTATTTATTTATTCACAAATAAATAATTATTTTATTAATTAATTTTAATTAGTTTTTAATTATTTTAATTAATCGATTAATTTATCATTAATTGATTAATTATTAATTAATTTTAATTGATTTAATAATTAGATTTAATTATTTAAAATTAATTTAAAAAAATTCTGAAATATAGTTTAGAGCTTTAAAATATTATTTTAAATTATTTTCAAGACTCGATAATTATTATAAATTATTTTAAAGTCATTTTTAGGTATTCGAGCCCTATTATTTAATTATTAAATGATTCGGAGACCAATTTAATTCCGAAAAATGTTCAAAAATTCATAATAAATCAACCGTTCATCTGTTTAATACGAAACGAACGCCTCTAGACTCAGAAAAATCTGTTTGCTTCTATTAAAAGTATTGACGAGACCTAAATTCCTTTGTGTCTAAAGGACGTTTGTTTTATGGATCCTTCTGAGTCGGTTATTGATCAATAAAATATTCTTTTTGACCCGATTTCAATTCTAAATGTATTAAGACCTATCTTTTGTCGATTCAACTTATGTGCTACATGAATTACGTGATTATGTGTTATATGATTACATGCCTTATGTGTACGTATTATGTGAATAATGAGTCAACGTGTCTTTTAAACATTATCTGATTGAGATGTTATCTTTATCTGTTATTATCAGGCGGGTAGACGATAGGTATAGATGTATAAACTAGACAATTATATATTGTCGGTTCATTAAATAGTATTATTTGTGATAGATGCACATAGTGCGAGACGTTCAAAGCCAGATAGAGATTGTAGAAGGTAAAGCCTGATTGCGTGTAGATTTGAAACGAGTGGATTCAGAATAAAGGTAAACCTAAGAGGGTAAATGATAAGAAAGGTCAAGTAGCCGTCAAGGGTAGTACAGATGCGACAGGACTGAGTGATATGGCTGCTAGTTAAAGATCAGAGGGATTCTCAATTGAGGCAAGTATTCCTAACCTTTCTCCTTAAATACTGCAAATATTTATTCGCTCCTATTCTCAATTCAGAATAGTTAACTGTTTTATATTTCGCTGCAATTACTCTTATTGTGCCAGTTCTTTGCATTATTGTTCTTATAATTCGATTGCTCTCTTAAGCAAATACCTATTGTTCAGGGTTATTTGCGAACCCTGAATAGGGATATTTTGAAATCATAGTGGTTTGACATCAAAATACTCTATGGACTGGATGGTTACGATACGGGACGGGTATAACCCGAACCCTTGATTATTAGGCCATAGTTACCTGGGTACCCCATATGTTGGTTGGGTCTATGCAGTTGGGTATAGATCCGCATTGTATCCTGACTGGTCAGCAGGTTATAGTGCATATATTGGTTCTTGTATCCAGTCTAATTTATTGTTAATCGCCATTAACGGTATTCCTTTCCGAATAGTTCATAATTACAAACTAACACAAAGATTTAATTCAAGAGGATGAAATATTGAAACGATTACTGTCCTTTTACGGAAAAATGTGATTTATGATTAAAGGCCAATGAGGGCCGATATTTTGTTCGCTCAACTATTTTAATATGTAAAGTCGTTTTTAAAATCATACAACAATCGTTTCCAGGAATTTTCTGATCTGATATCTGGATACTTGTTGGGCATTTTTGGCTCACTCTTGCTTTGTGAACTCTTATTTCTTTCAGTATCAATGAGGGCAAAGTGAATAGCTTTTAATAGACAGCAAAAGTGGTGAGATTCCAATTGAAGAAATTGAAGATGTCAGAGTGATCAGTACAAGGAAATTAGTAATGAGGTAATGAAATTGTATCTAGACAATGTAAATTTTAGAAGGTTAGATTCTTGTTTCATACTATAACCTGTAAGCGATCCTGATTATGAGGGGTTTCTGTATATTTATTTTAATATACAGGTTTTTACGATCATTTAAAATTGTGTAGTGACACCCAATCCTGACCCCGGATTTGGGGGCGTTACAGTTAGTCTATGAATGATAAGTTGTACTCATATTCAACTTGGTTCCCAAATATTCCTGAAAACTTCTCCAGAATCTTGAATTGAATCACGGATCTCAGTCAGATAATATAGACACATGGACTCCATGACGAACTACTATATCCTTCAAATATATGTAAACCAACTTGTCCAATGAAAACTTTCCGTTAATAGGCAAAAAATGAGCTGATTTGGTTAGTCTGTCCACTATAAACCAAATGGCGTCGTGGTTTGCTTTTGTCTTTGGTAATCCAACTATAAAATGCATAACAATATGCTCCAATTTCCACTCTTGAATCTCTAATGGTTGCAATAATCCACTTGGTCTTTGATTCTCCGTTTTAACTCTTTGACATGTATAACATTTTCTAATCCCATTTCGCAATCTCTCTTTTAATATCTGGCCACCAATAGTTCTCCTTTATACCTCTATAGATCTTGGTACTCCCTGGATGACTGGAATACTTAGAATTGTGAGCTTCCTGTAGAATCTTATTATTTAACTCTGTCTATAACACCCCAGTCACACATCGAGGAGATTTGGGACTTCTGTTCATTTTATAAGGTAGAGTACTACTACTATGTGCACCAACAAATCATGATCTTTTGGGGGCCTGTGGTGGGCTTGTCGTAACCCAAGTTGGCTGTACTGGGGATAGTATGCTTCAGTTTATTTCGGACTCGTAATCGGGACTTGACCCGGTTTTCGAAAAAGGCTCGGGATTTGACCCGAGTTGTCACATATGGTATCAGAGCCGACTCTCGAAATCTTGATGCGTCAAGTTGCCGGAGGTGGGGGACACAAAGGATGGTGGTATTATCCCACAATGGCAAGATGTCCGGAGGTAGGGATACGAAGCCAACCGGTATTATCCCACAATGGCAAGAGAGGTTACGATTTTGGTCCTATGCGTTGTCTGTTCGGGCCTGATGAGGACGCCAGGAGTTTAAGTGGGGGAGTTTGTAACACCCCAGTCATACATCGAGGAGATTTGGGACTTTTGTTCAGTTTATAAGGAAAAGTACTACTACTATGTGCACCAACAAATTATGATCTTTTGGGGGCTTGTCGTAACCCAAGTTGGCTGCACCCGAGACAGTATGCTTCAGCTTATTTCGGACTCGTAATTGGGACTTGACCTAGTTTTTGAAAAAGGCTCGGGATTTGACCCGAGTTGCACACTATCACTGGTGGAATATAAATTCTGGAAGAAAATATGAGAATACCTTGATCATTTCTCTGGGTGCATAACCCTTTTTCTACCAAACGGTTGATATCCTGATCCATGATTTCCTACTGACATCTCTTTATCTTCTTTATCAACTCTCGCTGAAAGGTCATAGTATATATCCTTGCCTCTGTCAGCTTAGAAATTCTGACTTCCAATTCCAACTTCTAAAACTCCTTATATAACTCTTTTGGTACAGTCAACACATTGACTCTCTTCTTTTTGCTTAACGTGTCTGCCATTACATTTGCTTTTCCTGGGTCATAGTTAATCATACAATCATAGTCCTTGATCAACTCTAACCATCTTCGTTGTCTCATGTTAAGTTCATTCTACGTGAATATATACTTCAAACTCTTATGGTCCATATAAATCTCACACCTTTCTCTATATAGATAATGTCTCCAAATCTCAAGGCAAATACTATTGATGCCAATTCCAAGTCATGAGTAGGATACTTTTGCTCATAATATTTCAGTTGTCTAGACACATAGGCAATAACTTTAACATGATGCATCAGAACACAACCTAATCCCTTATGAGAAGCATCACTATAAATTACAAATTCTCTTTGATCGTCTGGAAGTGATAAAACAGGTGATGTTCATCATGTCCATACATGCTGCTGGTGCATTGGTCTATCCAAAAGACATTACTAGAAATTCATAATGACCGTACCTAGTTCTGAAAACCGTCTTTGGTACGTCCTTAGGTTTAATCTTCAATTGGTGATACCCGGATCTCAAATCAATCGTAGACAAGTACTTGCTCCCTTTAACTGATCAAACAAATCGTTGATTCAAAGTAACAAATACTTGTTCTTAATAGTAAGCTTGTTGAGCTCCCGATAGTCGATACATAATCTCATGCTTGTATCTTTCTTCTTAATAAATAACACAGGTGTACCTCATAGGGATTCACCAGGTCTAATCACTCCTTTTTCAATAATTCTTACAATTGCTTCGCTAATTCCTTCATTTCAACTGGCGCCATTCTATACGGGCCTTGACCACGAGTTCAGTTCCAGGTGCTAAGTCAATTGCAAACTTAATTTCTCTATATGGAGGAAGTCCTGGTAACTCGTCTGGAAACATGTCTAAAAACTCACTGACCACTGAAATCTCTTTAAGTTTTGCTGGCTCATGATTTCTAGCTACCACATAAGCAATATAATGCTCATAACTTTACTGTATTAACTTTTTAGCTTGAATTATCGTTAAAAACTTCTTTACCTGTCTTTGGCCTCTAATGTCACTATTTTATTATCTAGCATCTTCAGGATTACCTTCTTATTACGACAGTCTATCTGAGCATTATGCTCAGATAGCCGATCCATTCCTAAAATAACGTCAATTTTTCACAACTTAAATGGTATCAAATCAGCACAAAACTTTATTGCCAAAAATCTCAATCTCCAAATTGGTACACACTTGGTCAACAAATACACGTCCTTGATTTTCTAGTTCTATATTCATGATCTCATTTAACAATTTAACTGGGTAATTCAACTTATTCAAAAAATCTTGAGAAATAAAAGATCAAGTTATTCCCGAATCTACTAATACTTTAGCACATAAAGAATTCACAGTAAGCATACCCGCCATCAAATCTGTATACTGAATAACATATTTCACAGATATATCATAAACTCTCGCTCTTGGAGGCTCATTCTCTATCAGAGTAGATCCAATGATTCTCAGTGCTTACTGACCGGGGCTGGTGTTTTACAATCCTTTGCTATATGCCCTGGTTTCCCACACTCGAAAAATGTAAACCCAATGGCTGAATTTTATCCGCTTGATTCTTGGTAGGTTGATTTTTGTTTGGGAAACTTTGTAAAGAATAACAGTGCACAACTTTTCTTCTATGATTGATCAGTATAAACATCTATTAGTTAGTCCTGGTAAAGCTACCTGGCGGCGTATTTTTTCATAAAGATCCATAAGTCAGTAAAATTATAGTTGAAAATGAAAGAATGAGTAATGATTTGAATATGAATGAGACAACCATATTGGTACTTAAGATGGCCAGTCTTTCATACTATATGGCATATAACACATAATTAGGTGGCGCCCCACCAGACTCTTCGTTATTCCAAAAAAGCGTCACACCATAACACTGCTTGTCTCAACCAGAAAGCAAAACTTGAGGGAGAAATTATTTTTGAAAGGAATGCAATAATCTTTTTTTTTGTTATCGCCTCATAAAACTTATTAATGAGAGAAGTTCATACTTATTCAAGAATCAAGAAGAATATACACTTGTAGTATTGTAGAAAAGAATGATACCATTAGTCGCCATTCACTTTCTCTTATATATACCCTCGGAGCTTGTTCGATCAATAGATCTCAATCCAAGTCATATAATAACTTCAGAATGTCCTTTGAAATGCCTTCATAAATTGATTACTATCATAAATTCCTACTTATTAACTCTTGTCTCATTAGCGTCGTGCCTCCACATTCAATATTTTAATAATTCGACCATAATTGCGTTCTTACGGGATTTATAATCATAACTTCAAATTTCGTATATGCCACTTAGAATAACCATTGATCATCCAACATATCGACTTTTTTGCTAATAATAATATTCTTTATTTAGAAAAATATCAAGAATTTTTCTCAATCCTCTTCGATCTTACCCAGGCTTCTTTTAAATCAAAGAATTCTTTAAACTTTAATAGTCTCACCAATTGGATAAATAATGTCTCCGCACGCTGACTCTGTTGTTAACACTATCAAACAAGATTTGCACTCTTTTGTCGGGAATATTTGAAACTTCTCTGTAATAGCGGGTCCACTTGGCCCTCTGAATTAACAATACTAAGTCTGGAACAAGTATTCTTCTAAGTAATTGGAGTCTTATAACAAGCAAGAAACTCAAGTAGTAATTTAACAACCAATTTTTAAAACTTTTTTGTTTAAAGAACTTTTAGAAATTTTGTTAAGAAAATATCTTTTGAAAACTTATTTAAAATTTTGAAAATCGCACATCTGGTCGTCATTACTATATGAGTTGGTTGTTGTCCTCCTCAATCATAACAAGATACCAAATTAAGGAAACAATCACATAAGAGTCCATCCACTTCAATATATCTTCTACCCCTTATTGGGTCCATTTTGCCTTCATTAGTCGACGAAAACTTCAATTATCGTTGCATACTATCTTATCATAACTCCATTCCAATGATGCCCTCTAGTACTACCGGTGATCCTCTTATCATCATTTTTGATATCGTAAAGTACAATAGGCCTACACGATAATCAACAAAATAAAAGTCTGATGATATCACACCACATCACTACTATACATATAAGAACTGTCATAACACCATCATCTAGCTCCAAGGAAACTCTGAATCTCCAATCTCCTCGGGCTCCTCTAAAACCCATCTAGCCCACTCCACAAGATAATCAGGTGTGGCATTCTCACAAGTGGCTCCATATAACCTGGCAGCAGCCATCCTCCGGAACACATGAATCCTCTCTCTAAGCTCCCCCTCACCTCTCTCAGTATCTCTGGTACTCACAATATGATGTAGCTCTCAAATATGTCCTCGCAGGTGATGTTGCTCCATAAGACAGGCCTCAAACTGATGGTACGAAATAGGGCACGGGGTAAACTGAAAAGATGCACTCGCAGTTGAATATCTAGTGGAACCAGAATCAGCATGTGGGGGACCACGAATGGGTGGTATCACATCAGTGGGTGGTGGTATAGCTTGAAGATGTGCAGCCGTCACAACAAGAGGTTATATAACTAACACAGGTGGAAGAATAGGGTGTGGATCAAATCTGGGTGGGGATGGTGGTCCACGAACAGAAGGCTCTGAATGATCAGATGGTACATGGATGATATGATCTGCCATCGCTGCTATCTGAAAATCAACACCGGGAGATAAGCATCTCAAATCATAACACGAATCATACCAAAACCCTACTATAAAGTCGCACTCAACCTCTCGACGTCCAATCTTTCTATCACTTATCTCTAATCCTGACCCTCTACCCAAACCTGATAATCTAGCCTTGTTTCAGTGAATTATAACCTGTAGTTCTAATATCAAACCTGTGACACCCTCCAAACCCGGGTCAGAAGTTTGGGGTTCACAACATACACACACACACAATATATAAGCCTGTATATGAAATATTATATGCAATAACCCTACTTCACACAACCACGGATCCTAATAGGTTAAAGTATGAAAACAAGCCACAACCTTAATTTACATTACATCGTACTAAATCCCATCTAGTTTAATTTACAACTGATAATAAACATTCTTACAAACTTACAAAAACACAAAACTGAAGTATAAGGCTTCTGCTATCTCGATCCAACTCAACTTGGAATCCTAGCTCGCACACTGGTCTAGGGATCATTGCTACCAACAGTTTCCTTCTTAACTGAAAAAGAACATAAACAGATTCGCAAGAGTGAGCTAACTAGCTTCTCAAGTCACAATGACAATAACTGAGGATAAACAATGATCAAAATGAAATGATTTAGAGGAATCAAGTTTCTTATTAAGCAATTATTAGAATCGGATATTCACTTTAATTTTAAAAACCAAGGTTAGGCCGCTGATCAGTCACGCACTAACCCCGAGAAAGGCACACAACTCTGCTCTATATACTGGATCTAAGGCACACATTAGCCTATAATGACCACCAATCTGGTCTGACCACGAATCTGGTCCACATTTAGAAAACTATCCAATTTTATAACAATTCAATATGATAAACAATGTAATTCAATAAAACAAAATCATAACATTGATAAGACATTTATCTTAGAGCTTAATATAATTCATGAGTATCATAAAGGTATATCAAGGTAAGTATGAAGAATGACTTATAGCCTGTAAAAGAATCAGATAATAGATAATCAATTGTTTAATGGTTACACAGGGTTGGGTTCTCTGATGTTACATGGTATTGTCAAATACATGAGTTACTGTATGTTAAGGCAATTATGTTTCGGTGTTTGGTATTTGGTGTGAATATATTTATGGAGTAGTATCGTATTTGGGTGGTTTAGTATCTGGGAATTCAACAATCAATGGCTTACAATAATTAAGGCTTACAGTTCAAGTATCAAATGATCTGGTCAGGGTTTAGGGTCAAACAACTCAACTATCACATGTTACTGTATGATATAACTTACTCATATTCAAAGCACTTACAATATAAAATAGGAATTGATCAGGGTACTTGCAATATGTCTCAAGAAAGTTAGGGAATACTTGCCTTATCTCAACTAATTTCCAACTTCTCCTGCACTCGTCTATCGATTCTATTCACTGACCACTGCCTTTCCTTTTTTACACCTTGCTTCCTTTGCTATACATCACAAGTAATATTCAATCTCATCTCTTATTCTAATCATCGCACATACGTTACAAGCTTCTATCTAACTTTCGTTTTACCCAAATTCGATGCACGGTTTGAAAGTTATGACTAAAACTTTCAAACAACGATCACACAGGCACATAATACATCAATCAGATAGCACATAACACATATCACTCAACATATTCGATAAATATAATTTTTCAAAGAAGGTTCGGGGTTAAAAATGATTTTTCTAGCATTTAATATGGATTTTTGAACCTTTTTCAAAATTAAAACGGCTAAAAGAATCATTTGATAGATAAAAGATAAGGTTCGAATACCTGAAACTAGCTTTAAAATCATTTAATAATTCATTATTGAGCCTTAAACATAATTTAGAAATATATTTTAAAACTCGAAACTATTTTTCAGAAATTTTAAATCAAAAGAGATTATTAAATCCAATTAAGTAATCAATTAAAATTAATTTATAAATAATTAAATTAATTAATCACCAATATTTAAATTAATTGACCAATTAAATAATTAATTATTACATAAAATTAATTAATTAAATAATTCAGATTTATTTCTGAATTAAAAATAAATTTTGGAATTAAATTAAAGATTTTTGGAATTTTTGAATAATAAAAACGAATATTTGAAATTAATATAAATGAATAATACAATTTTTAAAATTTTTTACAACATAAATTCTATATTTTTAAGTTTTGCAAAATACAGGGTCCAAATTAAATAACTCAAAAACGTTGGGGGCAGAAATGGAAATTTCCCATCTCCTTCCCCACCATCGCCACCTCTGGTAGGCGGACTCCATGGCTGCCACCATGGAGCTTTTCCGGCAACCTCCAAGACAACCCAAAATTACTCCAAACTAACAGCAAATGATCTTCACTACTCCAAGAACTTGTATATGGCAGAAAAACACACAAAGAATTCCTGTACAAACCGGAAAATAGACTCAAAGTTTTCCGGCGACACCTCTGCCGTTTTCCGGCGAGGTTGAACCCGGAATCCTTTGACCTTCAAACCACCATCAATTAACTCCTTTTCATACGATCTACACACTGGTACTATTCAATTCGACTAATAACCCCTAGATTAAAAATACCTAAATTTCAATTAAGAACATTCATACTATATAAACCCTAATTTCATAATTCCGAGAATCAAACACCATTTTGAACATGTTATTGAACTCCAAATCAAGCATATAATATACCAAAATGACCAGGATTCAATTATCTACAACAGGCAATCATCAAAACACATAAACAACTTTAAAATCAAAAAGTCATAATTTAATCTTAATTTAATTCGAATTTAATAAAATATTTAGAAAATAACTTATTGATTCCGCAGGTGTATTGTTTGTAAAACTTGAATCTACTCGTCGATAGCTTCATTTTGGTTATTCACACGCTAAGATATGACTTCGATAACGTCCTCAAATCTTCGTTTGATTATGAAGAACGCGACGAGTAATATTGTTTTCACTGGATAATTATATATATTTATTGTTTGTTTATGATTATCTGTACAAAATAAAATACGGTATCGTCTATTTATATTTACGGAATATTGATACTCCGTTGGATCATATCAAATATAAAAATAGAATATTTAATCGCTAAGTAATGATAAAACTGATCCAATTAGGTACCGGTTTTAGGATAAACATCAAAACCGGACTTTTAAATACAGTTTTGGGGTTCAGCGCTTTTGGTTGCACGTACTACGAGAAGATAATATAATAGTTTAATTAAAATATCTCGTATCTCAAAAATACGGATTTATCGGTTTACCGGAATGAAAATAATATCATAAAATTTGTACCGGAAATCGTATAGGTAAAGCCGTACCCCTGAACCGGATCAAAAAAGTCAAAACATGAAAAATGTTTGAAATAATCAAATTAGGCTAGAAATGAGTTTTCCCATAACGTCCGGGTAGTAAAAACGTAAAAACCGTTGAAGTTGGACAATTCCCGAATAATCAAAGTAATTAATAATTAATTTGAAAAATAATTAATTAAAACTTTAAATCTTTTATAAAATCATATAATGACATTTAAATTGCTAGAAAAATATCAAATAATCTATACCTTATTTTAGACATATAAAAATTAAAATTCCCAAAATTTATTACATAAAAACATCAAACACAGATACCAATTAACACATAATTCACCACAAATTCATATAATAATCACATAATATTAATTTATTAAAAAAAATAATTACACGATATATCCCGAATATTACAAATATCGACAAGTCAAAAATACAAGTAGAGAAGTGGAGATATCGACAAGTTAAAAGACATGTAGAGAAGTGGAGAAATCGACTAGTCAAAATACATGTAGAGAAGTGGAGATATCGACAAGTCAAAACACTCGTAGATAAGTGGAGATATCGACAAGTCAAAAATACATTTAGGGAAGTGAATATGTCGACAAGCCATTTACACATATAGAGAAGTGGAGATATCGACAAGCCATTCTACATCTCGACACATACATCTCTATATATTTTGAAGATCTCGATAGAAGCTTCAAGTTACGAAAAACATCAACCCTGAGGATTCAAGATTATCCGTTACAAACTATTTTATCATTAAAATGGAAAGTATACAAATGCAGCTTGAAGAATGCAAGATAAATGGCCAAGATGTACTGGACAAAGGAGGGTCACATACCTAGAAGATTATATGCATTTTGTTGCACTTAAAATAGAAATAGACAAAATGACTTTAGAAAACGTGTTAGTCTATTTTAGTGCAATTTATATAAATCGTGCATGTTGATCTATAAAATATGTCATGGGTCCTTAGTTCGGTTGTAACAAAACAGAGCTGGATTTTTTTTTATTTTCTCAAGAAGTGGTTGTGTTCTAAAGTATTAAAAAACACAGATTTGTAGCACAGCTAATTTGATTCTTAATAAAGATCAATTAAGTTTTGATAATAATTTTTCTGTGTTTTCTATAGTCAATTAATTATCACTACAAATTTTATATAGAGTTCCAAACCTTAAGATCATAAAACTTGATTTCTTGAAAGTAATTTATAAAATCCAAAAGAAATCAAGAAACACACATATACCCTCCCCTCTGTGTGCATTTCATACCTAACAAGTGGTATCCGTGCAAAATCTGAAAGTAACAGAATAGATCTTGGAAGTATGAGTGCATAAAAATTTAGCAGTATCAAGATCTCCGTCTTTGACAAAGGAAACTACACTCTATGAAAAAAGAAGATGGTGTTGTTCATCAGGATGACTCATGCACTGTATCTTGAGATTCTCAAATATTGACCCTTCATTCCTATGGTGAGATAAATGTTCATTCTAATTATTCTAATTACTAAGTTAGCCCGTAATTTACATGAGTTATAAGCTATTTATGGTTAGTATATATAATTAGCATAAGAATAGATTTAAGACTCTCATTTTGGATGTCATAATTGAGTACAGTAGAAATTCGATAAATGGATACCTTTGGAACCAAAAATATATATTCATTTAAAGAGATTATTTATTTTTCGATTAATGAATATTTAATTCATTTATCGATAAATGAATATTTATTCTTTTAAATATTATTTTCAAGTTTTTTAATAATTTCCTTACTATATTTTATTTTAAAATGTACCTAAAATATATTATGACTACAATATTCATGTGATATTCAATTATTTAACCTTTTAAATTAGTTTTACCTGCATGCAGGCATGGATACGTACAATCATGTGTATTCACTTGGTGTAGTGATGGGACAATATGTTCAATATGTACTAAAATGTAATATATTTACAAAGTCATTCATAATCGGCTGTATCTTTGGCTGTTTGTGACGATGTTCTCAAATAAGCTCAGATCTTATTTTAACATCATAGTCATAAATTAATAATGATCAATTAAATGAAAAGTGTTTATTGAATTAAATATATTCATATATGTATATAAAGATGAATGTATATTCAAATTATTGTGATTATTCATTTATATTTAAATAGGGCCTATAAATACTTAATTTTTTTTATTCATTAATGCGTTTAACGAGGTTATTCATTAAGCACATTTGGCCAAGTTGGGACAAGAAGAAATTAGTTGGATATGCTTATTTCAATTATATCACTAATTTATACACATTCTTATATTTATAAATATTATCAGATCATATTACCAAAATTTTAAATAAGTTAATTCCATATCTCAAAATTTTCAAATTAAATTCAAAAAATTATATGATATTGAAAATAATTCGTGAATCGCACGAATTTTATGCTAGTTAGGTATTAATGCTCCATTATTCTTTTGTCAATTTATCTTATCTCCTTCTATATATTAAAGGACAACCAAGAGCAAATTGAGCCATTTTAATGGTTGTGAGGTTACGAGTTTACCCTTTTATTTTCAAAAATTACACAAATGGCACTCTTATATAGTTTAAGCTAAAATTAAGAAGAATTTGTATTTACACCAAGATTCGAACCCTTTACCATCTATTGTCAAATTACATGACAATGCCAATGTGCTAAATATCACATTGAGTCCTAATTACAAATCTTATTAGATAAACCACTTCATCTATTTCAAACATAATTTTTTCTATTATTTTAAGTTTTGAATAAATAAAATGTTGCTTTATATTATTTATGTAACCCCGTTTTTTAGTTTCCGTATAATTGTATCTCCACCGATATATTAAAAAAGGACTACGGGCAAATTGAGACATTTTAATGGCAGGAAAATTACAATTTTGCATTTTATGTTTGAAAATTTTAAAAATGTCATTTCTCACGCAATTTTTGTTATAAATAAGTATCAGATCCCAAACTTTCTACTCAAAAACTTCATATCACTACCATATCACTACCATTGTGCTACATAACTTCTTGAGTTTATTTAAATTTTTTATTAGATAAGCCACATCCTCTCTTTTTTATCAAATTCTTTTTTTATTAATTTAATTTTTGAGTAAATAAAAAGTTAATTTATATTATTTATGTGCCTCCTTTTTATTTAGGTTTTGTAGTTTTTATTATAAAATTTAAAAAATGCCACCACCTCATATTAGTTTCACTCACCTCATATATATATATATATATTAAATAATTTCTTATAAAATAGTATTCAAAAAATATAATAATTTTAAGATAATCAATACTTTTATTGATCAATTTTTTTACATTATAATTTAATGCATATTTTTAATTTGTAATTCATTTGCATTATAAATCAATTTCAATATGATTTGATATTAAGATTATAAAATATTATTAATGTTTTTATATATTACGAATTAGTAGACTATTTATATATATATATTATTAAATAATTTTTTATAAAAATAGTATTTAAAAAATATAATAATTTTAAAATAATCAGTACTTTTATTGATCAATTTTTTTTATTATAATTTATTACATATTTTTAATTTGTCATTCATTTGCATTATAAATCAATTTCAATATGATTTGATATTTAAATTATAAGATATTATCAATATTTTTATATATTATGAATTAGTAGACTGTTTTTTATTTTAAAAATATACTAAAAATACAAAATTATTATTTTTAATATCCCCGCATCCCCGTGGGAATACCCGTTCCGGCGGGAATCGGTAATGAAAAGAATTTCCGTTTAGGATTCAAGGTGTGTTCGGGATCAGGGCGGGGATAGTACTTCCCGACCCCGAAATGACCCGATGCACATCTCTGCAAATAAATTTCAAATATTTTAGTTATAATGATATAGTTTTAATTTTTTTATCGAGGTAAGGTAAAATCGAACTCTACGATAAAAATTAAGCCCTCAACACTTAAGTTATCTAATACCCCTGCAATAGTATGTATGAAAATAAAAAGAGGTAAGAAAATCCTGTAAAAAGTTAAAATAATTATTTATTGTATTCAAAAATTATTTCTATATAGATGCAAGTTTATTCGAGATAATATATAAATATATATATATATACAGGCTCGTGCCTTGCACGAGCTTTTACGCTAGTTCTATATATTAAATGGCAACCAATGGTAAATTTAGTCATTAAAATGACTGTGAAAATAAGAGTTGCCCTTTTATTTTTTTTTAAAAAAAATACACAAATGACACCCGTTTATAATTTAAGCTAAAATTAAGAAGAACTTGTGTTGTATACACAAAGAATCGAACATCAAACTTTCTATTGTGAAAGAACATGTCACTACCATTATGCTGCATATATCATTGAGTTCTATATAAAAATCTTGTTAAATAAACCACGACATATCTTCCTATCATATTCCTTTTTATGATTTTAATTTTTGAGTAAATAAAATATTGCTTTATATTATTTATATAACTCAGTTTTTTTAGTTTCTGTAGTTTAACTTAAGTTTAATTGTTATGAAGTTACGAGTTTGCCCTTTTATTTTAAAACTTTACACAAATGACACCCTTATATAATTTAAGCTAAAATTAAGAAAAACTATACACCAAGAATTGAATCCCTAACATTCTATTGTGAAAATCCATACCTTCTATTGTGAAAGTCCATGTCACTACCATTATATTTCATATATCATTGAGTTCTATTTAAAAATCTCATTAGATAAACTACATCATCTGTTTTCATCATTTTCTTTTTTATTATTTTAAGTTTTGTGTAAATAAAATGTTGCTTTATATTATTTATGTAATTTCATTTTTTAGTTTCCGCAGTTTAACTTATAATTATATATTCATCATCCTGATAATTTTTATTGCACTTGACTTCTTACGATTAAATAGATATTAATTATTTTTTTTTTGTAATATTATTTTTCTTATTATATTTTTTAATTAGTCAATTATTAGCAGCAATGTAGAATGAGGTAGACTCAAGCATCACTCTTGTACTCAAGTTTGGGATCAAAATATATTTTTCATTTCCCGCTTCCAGGTTATGGCACCGTTTCATTCAAATATAAGTCACTCTCGTGTATTATAATTCAGGTTTAGACTGAATATGAGTCATTATCATATTTTTTGTCATAACTTGATAATTTGTGATCCATCTAACCTGGGTCGATATAGTATCATTTTTATTTAGGCAACTTAGATAAATGTCAATATGTTTTTTTTTGAATTTTTCGTTAGATATCAATAACAATAGAAAAGCTCCGCCAATATTTGACGAAAAATATGAAAATATGTGCAAACTACTTGTGAATAAATATGGTAAACTAAATGATAAAAAGCTATAATATGATACTAATTAGAATTTAATTCAAAAACAATAATTCACGATCGACATGATGAGCATATATCAAGTTCTTAGTCCTTATATAAACAGTTATCTAATATTTATATCGGGTATTTCACGAAAGGATTAGTCATGGAATCCATCTTTAATTATATCACACAATTACATCACATAATTTTTAGATTAAATTTTTTAAAACGTGTTAGACAAATTAGATATAATTGGTCGACCAGTTGTTTAGAATTAAAGTGATTAAAATATATAATTGCTCTAAAACGTATGTAAGAATAAAAATAATATGCATTATGTAAAATTAACAGTTTTTAATATCAATAAATTTTACAGAGTATACTTTCCAAATGTACAAGATTTTCGAGATTTTCAATAAAATAATGAACATGATTTGCAAAATAATATGTTTAGTTATTAGTAATATTTAACGCAATATTTAAAGTGCCATCCATATATGGTAAGGAAAGTAATAATACATAGAAGAAATCACGTAATAATGTGAATACCAAATACAAGGCACTAGATAGATAGAACTCGTACAAATTGTGGTATGTTACTGTAGTGTGTACTTATATGTAAAATCAATCATGACACTAAACAAACAACGCGCTATTAGTGGGCTATTACAATACATTTTTAAAGTGTTACAAGCATTTAATTGCAAAAGCTACAAAATTTAAGATTGTATCATGTATATCTCTATATACGTATGACATGATCCAATTCATAAATTTAAGAGAATTTATAATATGTGTTAGGGTTTAGTCTTAGATGCAGACAATTTTATATTATACAAATATATTATTATTACATCAAAACCACATCAATTAATAAATGTTCATGTTATATACATGGACAATTATGCAGAAACAATTATTTTCTTGTCCTCAATTATTTAATTTAATAAAGTTAATTTCATGTTATAAAGAATTAATTATTTTATCAATTAAAAATTATTACGTGCTTTTTATAGTAGTGATATTTATCTAAAATAATATATAATCTTAAAAAATATAATATATTTAAAACATAAAATAACAAATCATTATTGATCGATATTTTATTATAAAATTATTTTAATATATACTCACCATTACGTGCGAAAAATTATTTAAATATATATATTCAGGCCCGTGCCTCGCACGGGCTTTTACGCTAGTTTATTAACTTAATCAGTGGCGCTTAATTCTCTATAATTGTGTTCCAACTTAATTTTTTTTCACAGACTATTTAAAATTATGTTGCTGAAATTGGGTAACAAGATTTGGGTACTAGAATAGTCAACCTCGTCTGAATATAGCAAACAAGAAATGGTCTTTATCTGTCCTGATGTAATTCAAAAATGATCAATAAACAATTTCAGTTGGGCTTTTAAAGAGGCCTTGGAATTTGGTTTCGTACTGACTTAGCCCAACTCTGTATACATTATTAAGGCTTTTCCTGACATAAAGTTCACGGTCTGTTCACAAGATAATCGAAATTGGAAAGAAAATCCGCTATAATTTGATTCTGTCACCGTAAGCTGAGACAATTTCCACCCATATGGCACCTTGCAAAATTTTGTAAAAATTACATTCACAAAATTATGAATTTCAACAGTATAAATATTCACGCACGTGAATTTGCAATTTAAAATTAACTAAGTGATATATCTTCTTTCATTTATTCATATACACCGTGTAGTTTCGACTGAGGGTGATCGCGGTTAGGCTTAGTTCGGGTTCAAATGTCAAATTTAAATTAAATTGTGTGATAGCAATTTTTAAAACATTCAAAACAATTCGCAACCCTCAAATAATCTAACCCGAGTCCTACGGTACGATTTTAGATGGTTCAATTTAGGGGTTAATAGGTTTGTTACCGGTTATATAATAATTGGCAGGATCAACTTGTATTACAAGAAAATAAAATTCTTATCACCAGAATGCGTAAATAGCATGCAAATATGATGTACAAATCAAGTATTGACAAATGGTAGTCCTTCAATAATAATGACAAAAAACTTGCGGTACATGAATAACACGTGCAAACAAATAATTAAGAATCTTCCAACTATATTTCAGAGTGATAAACAATTAAATGGCAGTAGACTTGTACAGTCTATTAAACTAAAAGTTTATTTAAACAATGACAGCTTTGGTGGAGCAATTAATATATAACTAATTAAACAATGACAACTTGAGCACGGTTGTATAGCTCAAGTGGTAAAAGGCTTATCCTTTGTCGTCCCAGATCCTGGGTTCGATCCTGGCTCACCCCGAGAATTGTTGAGAACAGATACTCATTTGTAAGGTTATAAGCCAAAATTAGTCAAAAAAAAATTAAACAATGACAACTTTGGTGTTTGATCTAAAGATTAAATCGGAAATAAGCCAGGCATCTCAATTTATTACATTAGATAAACACTAGCTTTATACCCGTGTAATGCACGGGAAATTTTTAATAATATTTTTAATGTGTTTGTTACATATTTATTTTATAATTATATTTTGTTTTGAATTTTTATTTAAAATTTTATATAAATTTTCGTTACACAAATATTTTTTTTGTCATAAATGGTGTTATGTATTTCTTATATAAATTATCTTCGCTTGTATTTACTATTTATTTTATTGAATATACGATTTTCACTTGTATTTAATATAAATACTGTTATTATTTTTTTTTGTTTTTTAAATTGTTGTCAACTTTTATACAAATTTCTAGTTACATTTCTATTTACATGAAATTTCATTATGTGCTATTTGTTTTACTTGTATTATTATCCCAATTTTCATACACATATAAAAATAAAGTCATATTATTTATATTGTTGTAACTTTTATGTATTCCATATTTAATATAAATAGTATTATTATTTCAATTTTTAAAATTGTTTGCCAACTTTTATATAAATTTCTAGTTGCATTTATATTTACATGAAATTTGATTATGTGCTATTTCTTTAACTTGTATTATAATTTCAATTTTCATACACATATAAAAATAAAGTCATATAATTTACCAAATTATAACTTTTATATAAGTTGTTATATTATAATTTTACGTATAAGTTAATAGCATACATTAAACATAGAATTAGTTTTATTATTTCAAAAGAGTGTTAACAAACTTATAAAAAACAACTTAATATAATAAAAATACACGTGGTGAGCCTTTCTTAGATGTTAAATAAATTTAGTAGTTTAGTTAGTGTGGGACTATGACGACCAAACCATCACATACCATCTCATACCGTACCATATGATCTCCTTTACTCTAATTATATATAAGGATATAATGAACCTTGTTTCGGTTTCGGTTTGAATTGAATTAAAATCGAATTGATTTTTGCAGTTTAAACAAAACCTTGATCCGTCTCAACAATCGATAAGAATTTAATTTCATATGCGATACTTGGTGAATCACTTCATTAATTAAAACCACTTTATATATTGTATTGATTAGATGGTATTATATTGTTGTAATGCTTTTGTTCTAGTTTTGTTCTTGTGCATTGAATGAGGTACATTTTATTTACATTGAATATAATGATAAAATATATTCCATTCCATCATTCCATATATCAAGAGTAGGTTCTTCTTCCATTCAATACTGTGATTATGGCACAATTTTATGCTTAATTTGTGGTTGTACAAGGGAAGAATCATTTCCTTCTAAATAAGACAATTAAATTGTATAAGGGTCACATGATTGACTAGTATTGTATGGTAGTAATGCTTTTATGGTATTTCTGTTCTTGTGCATTGAATGTGGTACATTATGATAACAGTGAACACAATGACAAAATGTATTCCATTCTATCATTCTATATATCAAGAGTAGGTTCTTCTTCCCTTCACTACCGAGTCTATGGCACATTTGTATGCCTAATTTGTGGTTGTAAAGGATATAAGTATCATTTACTTTTAAATAAGACAATTAAATTGCATAAGGGTCATATGATTGACTAGACTGTATTTTATTGTAGTAATGCTTTTATACTTGTTCTGTTCTTGTGCATTGAACGTGGTACATTTTATTTACAGTGAACTTAATGAAATAATGTACTCCATTCCATCATTCAATATATCAAAAGTAGGTTCTTCATCCCTTCACTATTATGACTATGGCATAGTTGTATGCCTAATTTGTGATTGTACAAGGGAAGTATTAGTTCCTTCTAAATAAGAAAATTAAATTGCATAAGGGTCATATGATTGACTAGTATTGTATGATAATAATGCTTTTATGGTATTTCTGTTCTTGTGCATTGAATGGGGTATATTATGATTATTATGAACATAATGATATAATATGTTCTATTCCATCATTCCATATATCAAGAGTAGGTTCTTCTTCCATTCACTACTTAGACTATGGCGCATTTGTATGCCTAAAATATGGTTGTACAAGGTATAAATATCAGCTTCTTTTAAATAAGACAATTAAATTGCATAAAAGTAGAATCTCCCCTTCACTACTGGGACTATGGCACAGTTGTATGCCTAATTTGTTGTTATACAGGGTTTAAATATCAGTTCCTTCTATATAGGATAATTAAATTGCATAAAAGTAGGCTCTCCTCTTCACTACTGAGACTTTGGCACAATTGTATGCCTAATTTATTTTTTTACAGGGTTTAATTAACAGTTGCTTCTAAATAGGCCAATTAAATTGCATAAAAATAGGCTCTCCCCCTCACTACGAAGAGTATGGCTCAGTTGTATGCATACTTTTTTGTTGCACAGAGTTTAAGTATTAGTTCTGTCTAACTAGGACAATTAAATTGCATAAGAATTGGTTCTTCCCTTCACTACTGAGATTATAGCACAGTTGTATGCCTCATTTTTGGTTGTAAATGGTATAAGTATCAGTTTCTTTTAACTAAGGCAATTAAACTGAATAATGGTCATATCACTGAATAGACTATATTGAAGGTAATCCTCAACAAGAACTGGATCTGACATTAGTCTCTAACCCTTTTCACTTGTATATTGTCCTCTTATCAGCCTCTCTTATTACTGGCTAATTAGTAGTGCTACAATAACATAATTCTGTTACGCAGTTCTAGTATTTAGTCATTTGACACTCTACACTTAGGGATGAGCATTTACCCCGCCCCGTCCGACCCCGCCCCGTTTGGGTCGGGGATTTGAGGAATATTTCAGGGTCGGGGCGGGTAGCGGGAAAAGTTTTATAAAAATTTCAGGGATCGGGGCGGGGTAAGGGTTTTGTGTCTCCCTACCCCGATCCCGGACCCCGATTGTATATATAAATAAATAATAATATATTTATATATGTTATACTAAATAAGTTAATAAAAAATAGATAGTATATATAATATTATTAAATTAAAATAATCTAAAGTTTTATTGATCAATTTTTTTACATTGTAATACAAAATATATTTAAAATATTGGATTTACCATTTATTTATATTATAAATCAATTTAAATAAGATTTGATGTTAAAAATATGAGATAATATCACTACATGTATATTACGAATTAGTAGATTGTTATTTTTATTAGAAAAATATATTATATAATATAAATTAGTATTTTTTTAATAAAAAGGAGAAAATTCTCCGATCCCCGCGGGGATCTCCGTTCCCTATTCGGGGTGGGGATCGGGGAAGAAGAAAATCATCATTCGAGGTTCGGTATTAAAGTCGGGGATCGAAGGCGGGGATAACACTCTTTGACCCCGAACTGCCCCCGTACCCATCCCTATCTACACACTTTACTTACTAGCTTTAACATCATCTTGTAGATTGTAAAACGTTTAGTATCAACCCGATGGTTTTAGCAGTTCACTATGTCTTCTTCATATACATTTCATAGATTTAATCATTTGATATATATATATATATAAAGAACCTAGATATCATTGTTCACTGTATTAATGTTTTACATTACAGGATTTGGGAATTCAAGGAAGGAATATCGCGACTTCTGTGTGGAGGTAAAGATACCAAACACGCAACAAAACAATTTGAAGAATGGAAAAAAAATATGCCAACAAAAAATACATTGATTTTCATGATAAATAAGCTGTAGAACAGGAACAATGCGGAGCTAGAAATAAAATATTTTCAAAATCTAATATACACTCTTTCTAATCTAATCAATTTCATAAAACTTGTCACTTTATTCTCACTGAAATTTGTAAATACATCTTTTGATTAATATGTTTGTACTAACCCAATTTAGTTTCACTATAATTTAATTTTCTTTCAACAAATTACCGTTCCATTCACTGTTATTTAAATTTTCACACAGATTCTCATCAAGCTGACAAAAATGTGCTCAAAAAACTGGTAAGAAAATCCAGAAGTGTATGCATTCAGATAAATTTCTTAGATGACCTTAGTTTGACATGGCGAATCCTAATGGTATCAAAATTGGGAAAATGGTCTATGAACTGAAACAAAATAGGTAAAAAGGTTCCAAGAAAAGGTCAAATTATAATATATTAGTGAGAACGGTTATATAAGAGGGATCAACCACAGGGATAATAACTACAAGCACCTGGCTAAGAAGTAACACAACTCTACAACTGAAGCGTTGATTTTATCATTCAAATATGTGATATGAGAATGTCTGCATAATATTTTCTATGACTATTTTGTGCACCCGGTCTTTTGGAATATTTTAATATTATTTTATGACTACATTTGTGCTTTGAGAAATTTATCAAATGAAACTATGCATGGGATATTATATACTTTATATTCAACTACTGACTTCATATTTTAGTTGTCATCAACAGGAAATCTGCATATAAAAAAATGAAATTATATACTTTAAATAAAACATAGAGCAGATGAAATTTATATAACAGGAAGTAGAGTGGAGCAACTTTGCAAAAGTCAAGCATTAAGAAGAAATGTAAAGAACATTGGCTCTAGTTGAAAAATATAACTTATTACTGTAGCCATTTTCGCTAAAATTTAACCGTGCATCAACTGCAGGTAATATTTATAAAATAAGAGGGAAATTATGAGAAACAATCTTACACTAGCTATCGGGTGGTTAAGATGTTAATCCAGACTCCCGATACTTTCTTCGTATATTACCCCTGGGCGTCACTTCGACTTTCACGTCTCTGAAGGCCTTTTTTATTTGTAAAATGCCCAAAATAGTATGAATAATTTGAGTTACAAACATTAAAACCCATTGAGAATATCACCACATAAAAAGAACTAACTAGAATCAGATAATGTTTTTGATACCACATCTTTGCCAAGAAACCGGGCAACAAACTCCATTACAGGGGGAGGCTCAATAATTGCAGCTGATGCCTTTTTTACTTAATTGAATATCACATATTGATAAGGAGATCATGAAAATGTAATAAATAAATAAGAAATAGGCTTAATATTGTTGTGGATATGTTGTGAACTTGATGATTTCTTTAACAAAATACCTTGGTAGATTTTACTTAGTAAAAAATGTAGCACTCGACAGATAAGGATTATAGTCCCGACGGATAACTCAATATAGTCCCGACGGATGATAATTTATTATCCATCGAGTGAGTAGCTTGTGTAACAATAAGTCTGTAGCACATTTCTGCATACACATTGTTTAGATTCTGTAAATAGTACTCAAGTCATGTTGAATTTAACTAGATATGCAGAATAGGTTGATTAATTGTACATTGATGATGTCTTGTAATTCTGCATAAATGAAATGAAGTCAAGTGCCAGATTGCTACCCGACGGATAAACAATAATGCCATTTGACGGATGATCAACAAGACAACCCGACGGTTGATCATGAACCTTACGGATAAAGAATTCAAACATCTGTTGACAGTGACAACACAGTCACATGCGTCAAGTGTATGCAAATGGAATGTGGAAGCCTATTCAACTGGGTTTTAGAGAACAAAGAAGCATTGCTATTTCCATGTTATTATGAAGATACTCAAAGATGCTGGAATAGAGTAATGAAGTAGCATAGTACTAGACTTGATAGTTTTTGTTTTATTATCTTGTCTTATTACTTTGCAATCTTGCTGTTATTTAAACCAAAAAGTAGCTAATAGAACAACAACAAGACTAAGAACATTTTTCAGAGAAACATTTGTAAGTTGCACCCTTAGCATTTCTCTGTAATCTTAGTTGTTCCTTTGTAAGCAGTTGTGAGCTTTTATTGCTACACAGGGTTCTCTTGATATATAATATATATCTCTGGTGGATACATTCTAATCCACTAGAAAGTTTTTAAAGACTTGTGTTTTTAAATACTTGTGTTTTGATTCATTTCAAGTTATTATTCCGCACTTTGCAAATCAATTCACACAGATATATATTGTAAAGGTAGAACAATTTTTAAGTCAAGAAAAAGTTTCAAGAATTCCATTCAACCCCCCTTCTGTAATTCTTGTTGTATTGTTAAGGGACTAACAATTGGTATCAGAGCAAGCTCTTGATAAACAAAGAGTTTAAAGATCTCAACAAAACAACAAGATGAACAAGAAAGATGTTGGAGTCAAGATTCTTTTTCAGGATAAAGATAATTACCATCACTGGAAGGTAAAGATGCATCTTCATTTACTTTCTCAAGATGAGGCCTATGTAGATTACATAGAGAGAGGCCGTCATATACCAATGAGAGCTGCAACCGGAAATGAGCCATCTGTCCCCAAGCCAAGGCATGAATGGTCTGATCCTGATATTGAACAAGTCTGGAAAGATAAGAAGGCCATGAATATCTTGTTCAATGGAGTTGATGGTGACATGTTTGACAACATCATTAATTGCAAAACTGCCAAGGAAGTTTGGGATACAATACAGATTATCTGTGATGGCACTGAGCAAGTTAGAGAAAACAAGATGCAGCTACTGATTCAGCAATATGAGCATTTTCATAGTGAAGAAAGTGAGCCTCTCACTGACATTTTTAGTAGGTTTCAAAAACTACTAAATACTCTGAAGTTGCATGGAAGGGTCTATTAGATAAAAGACTCCAATCTGAAGTTCCTTAGATCTCTTCCAAAGGAATGGAAACCAATGACAGTTTCATTGAGAAACTCTCAAGATTATAAGGAGTTTACTTTGGAGAGACTGTATGGCATCTTGAAGACTTATGAGCTTGAAATAGAGCAAGATGAGAGGATGGAGAGAGGAAAGAAGAAAGGAGGGTCCATTGCACTAGTTGTCGAGTTAGAGAAAGAGAAGGAGATGAAGATGGAAGTTGTTGAATCAACTTCAAAGGTCTGTGAAAATAAGGGCAAGGGGCTGATAGCAGAAAATGAAGATTATTTGAGCCAAGATGACATGGAAGATATTGATGAACATCTAGCATTTCTTTCCAGAAGATTTGCCAAGCTCAAGTTCAAGAAGAACTTTGGAGCAGCCAAACCAAATAGAAACATGGTGGATAAATCAAAATTTAAGTGTTTCAAATGTGGCTTGGCAGGGCACTTTGCCAGTGAGTGTAGAAAGTCAGATTCCAACAAAAAGAAGTTTGAGCCTGTGGATTATAAACAAAAATACTTTGAGCTGCTCAAACAAAAGGAAAGGGATTTTATTACACAGGAAAATGACTGGGCAGCAGATGGTCTGAATGAGGATGAGGATGTCAGCTATGTCAATCTAGCCCTAATGGCCAAGTCTGATGAAACAGAGACAAGTTCTTCAAGTAATCAGGTAATCACCACTAACCTTGCACATTTTTCTAAAGTTGAGTGTAATGATGCTATAAATGACATGTCTACAGAATTATATCATTTGCGTGTTACACTTAAGTCTCTTAATAAGGAAAATGCTAAAATCAAAGAAAACAATTTGTTTTTAAGTGAGAGGAATAATGTGCTAGAGTCTCAGTTCATTGAATTTGAAAAATTAAGAATTGAGTGTAAAATTGCTAAGGATGAATTAACTGAGTCCTTGAAGAAAGAATAGATCTTGAAGAAGCAGCTTGAACGAGAACATAAGGTGATTAAGGCATGAAAAACATCTAGAGATGTTCATGCTCAAATCACCAAAGTTCAAGGGATTGAGTCCTTTTGTGATGCAGCCTGGAAGAAGAACAAGGAGAAGTTGGAATCCAATTTGGTGGAAGGATTGCTAACAGATGTAGACTCGACGGATGATGAGGGTCATCCGTCGGATAACAAAAAAAGTTATCCGTCGAGTGATATAAATCCTCATCTGTCGACTGTGAGCAAGCCTGTGAGTAAAGCCAAGCCTGTCAAGTTAAATGAGAAATATGGATCAGTTTCAAGAATTTTGTTCCAGGAGAATCTAGTCAAGTGAAGAAGGAGAAGAAGGCTAATGTTGGTCATATGACTGTCAAGCAATTGAGTGACCGACTTGAAAAGATTGAGGTTAAAACAAAGGCTAAAAAGAAAAATAATCGAAATGGTAAAGTAGGGATTAACAAACACAATAACTACACACCTGATAAATATGCTCCTAGAAAAATCTGTGTCAAGTGTGGTAGTGTAAATCATTTGTCTGTTAATTGCAAATCTGCCATGCCTACTTCCATATCTGTGCCACCTCACTTTCCCAACATGAATGCCATGCCTTCTATGCGTATGAATGCTATGTTTACACATAATATGAATGCACAGTTTGCTAATATGCCATTTGCATCTAATCCTTATTATGCTGCATTTAGTATGCCACAAATGCCATTTAGCATGCCTTACTGGAATAACATGTTTACTAATAGCATGCCATTCCCTGTTAATCAAAATATGCATGATAATTCTGATGTAATGAATGGTGTTAAAGGTTCAACTCAAATGACTAAGGATGAATATGATATCCCCAAGTCAAATGAGATCAAACCTAAGAAACAGAAAAAGAAAGCTAACAAGGCAGGACCCAAGGAAACTTGGGTACCAAAATTAACTTGATTTGATTTTGATGTGTGCAGGGAAACAAAAAGAATCTATGATACTTGGATAATGGTTGTTCAAGACACATGACTGGTGATTCTACCCTGCTCACAGAGTTCAAGGAGAGTGCTGGCCCTAGTATTACTTTTGGAGATGACAACAAGGGTTATACTGTGGGATATGGCTTGATTTCAAAAGATAATGTCATCATTGAGGAGGTTGCCTTAGTGGATGGTCTCAAGCATAATTTGCTGAGTATCAGCCAGCTTTGTGATAAAGGCAATTCAGTAACCTTCAATTCAGAAGCCTGTGTTGTGACTAACAAGAGGAGCAACAAAGTGGTTCTCACTGGTGTGAGAAAAGGAAATGTGTACCTAGCTGACTTCAACTCATCAAATGCAGAATATGTTACTTATCTTCTCAGCAAAGCAAGTCAGGATGAAAGTTGGCTACGACACAAGAAGCTATCCCATCTAAACTTCAAGACCATGAATGAACTAGTAAAGAAAGAACTGGTTAAAGGCATTCCTCAAGTGAAGTTTTCTAAGGATGGATTGTGTGATGCCTGCCAAAAAGGAAAGCAGATCAAAGCATCATTCAGGAAAAAGCTTGATTCAACAATTGAAGAACCTTTGCAACTGCTACACATGGATTTGTTTGGACCAGTCAATATGTTGTCCATCTCAAAAAAAAGATTTTGCCTAGTAATTGTAGATGATTTCTCAAAGTTCTCTTGGATATATTTCCTAAAGTCTAAAGATGAGGCTAGTGAAATCATCATCAATCACATAAAGCAAGTCAATAATCATCCTGATTTCAAAGTTAGAAGAATCAGGAGTGACAATGGAACTGAATTCAAGAATTCTGTCATGAGAGCATTTTGTGAAGAATATGGGATTTTGCATGAGTTTTTAGCAGCAAGAACTCCACAACAAAATGGAGTGGTAGAAAGGAAGAACAGATCACTTATTGAAGCTGCCAGGACAATGCTTGAAGAATCTAAATTACCAACATATTTCTGGGCTGAAGCTGTAAATACTGCATGCTACACTCAGAATATTTCTCTGATTAATCAAGCAAAATGCATGACTCCCTATCAATTTTTCAAGAACAAGAAGCCAACTCTAAATTTTCTTCATGTCTTTGGCTGTAAATGTTATATCTTGAGAAATCAAACTGATCAGAATGGGAAGTTTGATGCTAAAGCAGATGAAGGAATTTTTGTTGGATATGCTGTTGGTAAAGCATATAGAGTCTACAATCTAAGAACCAACATTGTTGTGGGATCAATACATGTTGTGTTTGATGATAAAAAGATTGAAGGACTGCAAGATGGAGATTACCATGAGAGTCTCAAATTTGACAATATGGAGATGGTTAGTGATGACAGTGATTATGAAAGTGATCAAGAAACAATATTAAAGGATAATGCAGAAAAATCTCTTACCAATGAAGCACAAAATTCAACATTTGTCGAGTTGCAAAATGCTTCATCCGTCGGGAGATAATCTGCTTTATCCATCGGGATATAACCAGCTTCATCCGTCGATACTCAAGATTCACCATCCGTCGGGTCATGAAAAGAAGCTGGAAGTGAGAATAGATCACTTACAGAAAGCTCCCCTTTCTCAAATCAAAGATCCATTAACTCAGGGGGAGTTTCTAACAATCAAAACTCAATCACACATCAAGACAACAATGAGGCCTCTTTATCTAGAGCTAATCTACCTCAACAAAGAAAATGGACAAAGGACCACCCCTTTGAGCTCATCATTGGTGATGTATCTTCCAGAGTTCAAACAAGGAGAGCAGCTCAAGAAGAATGTCTGTACAATAACTTTCATTCTAAGGAAGAACCAAAGAAGGTAGAAGAAGCTTTGTTGGATCCTGAATGGATTTTAGCTATGCAGGAGGAGCTAAACCAATTTGAGAGGAATAAGGTATGGAAGCTGGTGCCCAAGCCTAGAGGAAAGAATCCAATTGACACCAAATGGGTATTTAGAAAAAAGATGGATGAAAATGGCATAGTAGTCAGGAACAAAGCTAGATTGGTTGCTAAGGGCTATTGTCAACAAGAAGGAATAGATTTTGATGAAACATTTGCTCCTGTTGCAAGACTTGAAGCCATCAGAATCTTCTTAGCCTATGCAGCCCATGCCAATTTCAAGGTCTATCAAATGGATGTCAAAAGTGCCTTTCTGAATGGAGACTTGGAGGAGGAAGTCTATGTCAGTCAGCCTCCTGGTTTTGAAGATCCAAATTTTCCAGAATATGTCTACTATCTTTTGAAAGCACTTTATGGACTGAAGCAAGCACCTAGAGCCTGTTATGACACTTTATCAAAGTTTCTTTTGGAAAATCACTTCACAAGAGGTATTGTAGATAAAACTTTATTCTTTAGAAATGTTAATGGCTCTAGTATACTTGTTCAAATTTATGTAGATGACATTAATTTTGGCTCTACCGATGAAAAAATGTGCAAAAAGTTTGCCAAATTGATGCAGAGCAAGTATGAAATGAGTATGATGGGAGAACTAACTTACTTTCTTGGTTTGCAAGTTAGTGATGGAATATTCATTAGTCAAACTAAATACATTTATGATCTTTTAAAGAAGTTTGATCTAATGGATTGCACATCTGCAAAAACTCCCATGGCCACTGCAACTAAGCTTGAATTAAACACTACTGAAAAGTCTGTGGATATTTCAAGTTATAGGGGCGTGGTTGGCTCACTTCTGTACTTAACAGCTAGTAGGCCAGATATAATATTTGCTACATGTTTGTGTGCTAGATTTCAGGCTGATCCTAGAGAATCTCACTTAGTAGCTATCAAGAGAATTTTCAGATATCTCAAGGGAACACCAAAACTTGGCATTTGGTACCCTAGAGATTCTGGTTTTGATCTAACTGGTTATTCAGATACAGATTATGCAGGTTGTAGAATTGATAGAAAAAGTACAACAGGAACCTGTCAATTTCTAGGAAATAAGCTTGTGTTCTGGTTCAGTAAAAAGCAAAATTCAGTTTCTACTTCTACAGCTGAAGCTGAATATATTGCTGCTGGCAGTTGCTGTGCACATATTTTGTGGATGAAAAATCAATTGCTAGACTATGGTCTGCAAGTTGAGAGGATTCCTATTTTCTGTGATAACACAAGTGCAATTGCCATCACTGAAAATCCAGTGCAACATTCAAGAACAAAGCACATAGATATAAAGTACCACTTCATAAGGGAACATGTAATGAATGTTTATGTGGAACTACATTTTGTTCCAAGTGAAAAGCAGCTTGCAGATATTTTAACCAAGCCACTGGATGAATCCACCTTCTCAAGGTTGGTAAATGAGTTAGGTATGCTTAATTATTCTTAAATCTTTTCAGATAATTTGAAGTTGTTATGCAGCCAGAAATTTAATTGACTTTTCAGTCTTAGATGAAATTTTGGCTAAGTCAAAATTTACATCTCGAAGGATGATTTTTATCCATCGAGTTTGATCATCCGTCGGAATACTGTTTGTGAATAAAAATCAATTATTTTTCGGGAATATTTTATAACTCGACGGATAACAGTTTATCCTCATCCGTCGAATTGTCTTAATCTTAACCGTTAATTTCCTGAACATTATCCATCGAGTATACTTACAGTTTGTAAGCATAACACGACAAATAATTGATGGATTTTTTACAGTTTATTTTTAAACGGCTATTTTGGGCAATTTTCATTGGTTACTTTATTTTACTTTATTATTTTTGACAGTTATTTTTTTAAGATAGTATAAAAGTTTATTTCTTTTCCATTGCTTTTCTTTTATCATTCTCAAATTATCTGCTCTGAATTCTCTCTCTCAAAAGCAACTATCATCTCTATCTCTGTAATTTCCACTCTCTAACAATGGCACCAGTAGTCAAGATCATGTCACAAACTGGATACATCTATGAGAAGAACAACTTCACGGCTCTAGTAAACAAGGGGATTCAACATTCAAGTGACTACCATAAAATGATGGATTTTGTGAAGAACTGCAAACTCAGCTATGCAATGCTAGAATCACCCACCATCTTCTGTGAGGTTGTTGAAGAGATATGGACGACTGCTACATACAACTCTACTGATAAGACCATCACACTCACTATTAAAGGTAAGGAATTATGTATCAATAGTGATGTTATTAAAGCATATTTCAAAATTCCTGATAATACCGTGACCTCACCACACACAGATACTAATATTGTTAATATGCTTAATTCCATGAACTACACACTCTCTACTTCTAAGTTAAGTGATATTAGGAGGTTGGGTCTTAGGAAAGAATGGAGTTTCATGTGTGATGTAGTTACCAAAGTCTTTTCTGGTAAAATCAGTAATTTTGATTCTGTCAATATTTCTATGCTTAACATGCTCTACATGCTAGTTACAGATAAGTTCTTTAATTTTAGTGATCTTGTTTTGTTTGAGTTGGGGTTTAAATTAGGGGAGTTAAATAAGAGGGGTAAAAATGTTTATTATGCTAGATTTTTCATGATGTTAGCTAACCACCTCTCTGAGGAAATTATGCTTGAGAACCCAAACAACAAATTAGATTGTTGGGTTCAAGAGAGAAGAATTATTGCAGATTTAAACAGGGCAAACCATCACAAGGAGGTGCCACTCTTCTATTTCCCTGTAATGGAAGCACCTCAGGTAAGTGAGGTAAGTTCATCTGTCCCTACTCTTCAAACCTCACAGATTTCTTTGAATTCTAGTGTAGCTATGGCAACTGTGTCAATGACCCAACAGTTGCCTACCCAAGCTACTAAATCATCAAAAACTTCAAAATCCAAATCAAAGAAAGCCCCCTCTGGTATCTCTCAAAAGATGCCAGTTGCAAAATCCACCAAAACTAAAGAGGGGAGTGTGAAGGTGGGTAAGGTAGGTGAGGGACATGGTGAACATAAAAGAAACCCTAAGGATAAGGATGGAGAGTTGAGTGGTTCCCAGCCTAGCCACACTGCAGTTTCCCAACAAGCTGCAGTGATTAATAAGGATAAAAGCTCAATTCTAGTTGCATCCTCCCAAAAGGATGTGACTATTGAACAAAGCTCTCAACTAAAAGCACAGGTCAAAAGGGAAAGGAACACTAGCTCACCCCAAACTTATGCCAGAAAGAAGAAATTCAAAACCTTTAGGGATGCACAGGGTTCACACACTATGCAAACTGGTGCTAAAGACACAGTCACTGTACCTTCACAAATTCAGCTTGATGTGGCTCCAATAAATGTGGAGTCACAGCCAAAATCATTAGTTATAGAAGCACCTAAAACACCAAATTCTCCCACAAACTCTCTGGATGTGGATATGATCAACACATCAATTCCTGATTCCCCTTCTTTAACTTTGTTGGGGAAGCCAAAATCTAGTGCAAGTGAGCATCATCTTTTGGATGATTTGTTGGCTCACTTGCCAATTCTTTCAGGAACTGTTGAAACATCTGTGCCCAAAATCTCATCAATCAGCACAGAGTCCACAATAGTTTCAATTCTAAGTTCATTCATTTCTACTCTCTTGATGGATATTGCTCATCCGTCGAGTAGTGATTGTATCCCGACGGATAAGCTTAACAGCATTTATCAGTCGGATAGTCAAACTGCTAACCCGATGGATATTTCTTATCCGTCGGGTGTCTCTGCATAACTTCAAATTTCATCTATTATCTCTAGTGCAGAAGACTTAGTGGTTGTATAGTCACTCTTAGGATTGAGGGAAGAGAGTGTTATGAGTGAGAGTCTGGGTTGCTCCCAGGAAAAAGGAGAGGAAAAGAGTGAAAATATGCAATCCATTTCTTCAGGATTGGCAAAAGAGAGTGAGAGGAGTCCCATCTTAGATGGTGAAGGTGAGGGTGTGAGGGTGGGGAGCCAGGGTGAGACCCTGATGCAACAAAAGAGAGAACAAGAGAGAAATGCAGGTACATGAGCTATAAGGATGGATGTCATTGCTAGTGAGTTAATGAATATCCAGGATGCAGACAGGGAGGGACTATCTCATGAACCTCAAGCTGTTATAGATTCCACCTCCCTTGATGCTGATGCATTTACTCACCCTGTTCCAGCTTATCAACTTCTAGCTGAACAGGGCAATGACAATGCAGAAAGGATGTTCAATTTGGTGCATACCACTCAGTCAATGCTAAGAGCTAAGGATGCCATCACAACTTTGCCCTTTACAGCTGGTGATGTTAATTATGAGATTGGTGGTTCAACATATTTCTTTGGAGATGAAGGTGGAGATAGTGAAGAAGAGCCATTGGACATAGGGGGAGAAGTAGGTTCCAGTTCAAGATCAGGCATGCCATCATGGGCATTTTCAAAACATTATGATGAACACTACTTCAAGAAAACCCTGATCCAACTCATAAATCAAACAAATAATGCTCTTCAAACAACTACAAATGCCAACACCAAGAAGCTCCTTCAAGCACATCTTGCTTCTCTGCAACTACAACAGATTCAAGGCTTCTAACATGCTAGAGATGTCAACACCATCAAGGGTGATATTGATGAAATGAAAAAAGGCTTTTTCTGACAAGATGGACTCTAAGCTTCCAGAAGCTACAATGCTTGACATCAAGAGATAACTCAGGAAAAATTCTGATCTTGCCACAACGATAGATGCCTTGGATACAAGAATGTCAGCTATAGAAGCATCTCTAACATCCATTATTTGCATCAAGCTCAACAGACAGACTTGCTTCAGAAACTGGTGGCTGCACAAACCTCCTCTTCTACTCAACTTGATGATAACAAAAAGGGGGAGAAAGGACCAAGTGAGGGGGAGAAACAGCTTAACATTCAAATCAGTATAGTAATTGTGCCTACAATTGCTTTCACTAAGCCACCAGTTATAAACAACATTGATCTGATAAATGAAGCAGCAGCCAATTTAAGAGTAGCTGCAAAGGAGCAGTTGAAGCCAATCAACTGGGGGAAGATTGATGAGGACATTCATAAGAAGTTTGGGCTAGTAAAGAAGCCAGAAAAGTTAGCCATTCATCACTCTCAAATCAAGCAGATTTCTGTGAATGAAATGAGCATGAACTATCTGGAAAGAGGACAACCATCCTGCATCAAATCTCCAAAGGCTGAAATAATTCTGAAGCCAAGGGTGAACTATCCAAAATCATCATTAAAGAACCCTTTGGATACAGTGTATGAGACACCTAAGCCTGATGAGAAGAAACTTCTGTCAAGATCGATTGCCTTCTACAAGGATCTAGCTGATTCAGCTTTAAAAATGAGAATTGCTAAAGTTTTCAGAAATGGTAAAGAAATTTATGTGGTGGCTGGACATCCTCAATTTGCTCAAGCAAAGAGAGAAGAAAAGTCAAGACTAAAGCAAGAAAAGAAGCAAGCTGCTATAGATGCCAAAAAGGCTAAGCAAAAGAAAGAGCAAGCTGCTGTCTTGGCCAAGCTACAAGCTGTAAAACCAACACAACAAATTCCTGCTCAACCATATGAAATCACTGAATCTCAAGATCCAAAGAAGCAAGTTGAACCACAATAGAAGAAAGCTCTAAGATACAAGGAATTGGCCAAAAGAACCAAAAGAAAATTGGACTTTGTTGATAAGGAATTGGAGTATCAGTTTTCCAAGGAATCCACTCCAACTACAACTCAAGCATCAAAACCCTCTGTGGTATTTGAAGACATTAAGGTGGTGGATCCTTACAGGAACATTCATGGTGAACCTATTGTGCCTAAGGATGAAACAATAGACTAGGAGAGCCTACCAATTCCTGACTTCAATCTGCCAATCCTCAGCAAGCCAAAAAGAACAAAGTCAAGAGCAGTCAAGAAAGTGAAGTTGTCACCTCTTAAATCCAAATCTCTAACTAAAGCTCAATCCAAAGTCAATAAGGGAGATTACATGTACTTATGTGACATCAATGAATTCTCTGATCTAAATCTCTATCTAGATGAACTAGAAGAAGTGAGAGGAATTGATGCCTACAGGAATCTACCTGAAAGGTTGGTTTTCAAGTACAAGGGAGGAAAGGAGATTCAATGGCCACTTCACAGGATCCTTCAAGAAAGCCAAGTTGTGTTGATAAAGGTTTACTCATCCTTCAAGAAGAACTTTGGATTCAATGTAACTGCAAGAAGACTGGTTCTAAAGAAGATTGAAGAACTGAGGAGTATTAGAGCTAAAGATGCACTCCCAAAGACTCTAATCATTCCCTACATAGGGAGAAGAGTGCATCTAAGGTCCTACTGGCTGATGGAGTTAATGGATGACAAAGGAGTGAGAAGATTTTTCAGATTAAAAGACTAATTGAGCATTTCTAGCAATGAGACTCTTTTGGAAATACAAGAAAAGCTAAATCTCTCAGAATCTGATGAACTGGAATTCCACAGACAGCTCCAAAATCAGATAGAAGAAAATAACAGAAAGCTTGGAAAGAGATCCAGATCATCAAGAAAATAGATTAATCTGTTCAGGCTAGAGGAGCATCTTGAAAATGACTGTGAGCAAATCTTTGTACATTTCATTAATTGAAGCACTTTACAGTTTTATCTACTTACTTTCAAAGTTATATTTTTAGGGTGTTTTGTTATTATCAAGTCTCTCTTAATTTATGGCTACAATTCCAGTAGACATAAATTGGGGGAGATTGTTGTGGATATGTTGTGAACTTGATGATTTTTTTTAACAAAACACCTTGGTAGATTTTACTTAGTGAAAAATATAACATTCGATGGATAAGGATTATAGTCCCGACGGATAACTCAATATAGTCCCGATGTATGATGATTTATTATCCATCGAGTGAGTAGCTTGTGTAACAATAAGTCTGTAGCATATTTCTGCATACACATTATTTAGATTCTGTAAGTAGTACTCAAGTCATGTTGACTTTAGATATGCAGAATAGGTGATTAATTGTACATAGATGATGTCTTGTAATTCTGCATAAATGAAATGAAGTCAAGTGCCAGATTGCTACCCGACGGATAAACAACAATGCCATTTGACAGATGATCAACAAGACAACCCGACGGATGATCATAAACCCGACGGATAAAGAATTCAAACATCTGTTGACAGTGACAACACAGTCACATGCGTCGAGTGCATGCAAATGGAATGTGGAAGCCTATTCAACCGGGTTTTAGAGAACAAAGAAGCATTTCCAATTCCATGCTATTATGAAGATAATCAAAGATGCTAGAATAAAGTAATGAAATACCATAGTATTAGACTTGATAGTTTTTGTTTTATTATCTTGTCTTATTACTTTGTAATCTTGGTGTTATATAAACCAAGAAGTAGCTAATAGAACAACAACAAGACTAAGAACATTTTTCAGAGAAATATTTATAAGCTGCACCCTTAGCATTTCTCTGTAATCTTAGTTGTTCATTTGTAAACAGCTGTGAGCTTTTATTGCTACACAGGGTTCTCTTGATATATAATATATATCTCTGGTGGATACATTCTAATCCACCAGAAAGTTTTTAAAGACTTATGTTTTTAAATACTTGTGTTTTGATTCATTTCAAGTTATTATTCCGTACTTTGCAAATCAATTCACACAAATATATATTGTTAAGGTAGAACAATTTTTAAGTCAAGAAAAAGTTTCAAGAATTCCATTCAACCCCCTTCTGTAATTCTTGTTGCATTATTAAGGGACTAACAAATATGTTTCAAGTCTATACCAATATTTAGGGACAAGCCCATCTGGGTATGCCTTAAACTTTGATAAAACCCACATCACGACTCTAAGCCCTCTCCAAGCCGTTGTGGGATGGATATCTGTTGCATTCTGAGTGATAGGACTTTGTATATTCAGTTAAAGATATGTATCATTTTCTGTTAGTAATTGATAATACATATCCTAGACTAATTTGTAGCCGCTATGTATTATATAAACACAGTTTATGTCATCACATAGTGATTAACTCTCAAGAACATCAGTATTTTTTTAGAGAGTTTGTAACAGTTTTTATCAAAAATATAAAGAACTGTTATATTTTTATACTTGTTCGAAACATTTATACAATTGTATCCAACCCCCCCTTAAACAATTGTATTACTACTGGGCAACAATTGGTATCAGAGAAAACTGATAAATTTACAATCAGAAGCGATCTAAACATTTCTCTGAGCAAGTAGGAAAGTATTAAAATCCCCATTCTGAAAAAGGCTGAATATCCTACATGGAAGGTGAAGATGCTCATGCACCTGGAGGCTACAGATCCAGACTATCTCGACATAATCAATGATGGACCCTACATGCCAACAAAACTGGTGCCTGCAACTCCTACTGTTGCTGAACACTATCAGTTGAAGGAAAAGAGTGAGTGGATACCAGAAGAGAAAGTTGTGTCAAGGAACCAGTTACTCTAAAACCTCAAGGTTTTAGAGAATGGCCCTTTCCAGGATCCTATATTATTCTAACACTCCTCCTCACTCGAAAGCCCATTTATGGGTCGAAGAGTGGATCACGGGCGCCCATCTTTGGAGCATAAATTTGCCTTTCGTGTCCCTTATAAATTGTGAGAAATATTGGGGGTGGCAGGGATCGAACCTGAGTCCTCTGCCAACATGAGCTCTGATACCATATCAAGGAACCAGTTACTCTAAAGCCTCATGGTTTTAGAGAATGACCCTTTCCAGGATCCTATATTATTCTAACAAGTTGTTGTGCTGAAAGATGCAAAGTGTAATAACCCCAATTTTTTTGGAAATTTTTGAAACCCTTATGAATAGTGTTTTTGCTGAATGATAAAACTTTTCATGCCACACTATGTAGGGGTTCTGTTATGGATATTCTGAGATTTTATTAGTACTCTATATGGTATATAAGTGTATGTAAAGATCGTCAGAATCCAATTCCGAACACTTTGATTTTTCCCGGAAATCCACTAGATACGGAAAGAATTGAGTATAAGGTAACAGGATAAAAAGGATTTAAATAAAAGGATTATAAGAGAGGATCATAAAAGGATTAGAATGTATTGAGAAAGGTTAAGGAAACCCAAGTAATAAAATCCCGGGTATGATCCCTCAAACGATAAACGAAAGCGAAAGTTAAGCGAACCGTATAACAGATCAGCGGTCATTAGGCAAACAATTAGAAGTTAATCAAGGAGGTTAGGGATGATGAGGTCATCCAACCAATGAGAAGAGGGCAAGTAAGAGATGATGACACAATAAGGTGATGCAAGCATGACATAGGGAAGGAGGAGGTGTGGTTGGTTTATAACCACACAAATATAAGGTTATTAAGGTAATTAACCAAAAACAAAACAAAAAACAACCAAGCTAAGCCAAACAAATCAAAAAACACAAAATCATTTCATTCTCGTCATCTTGCTCTCAGCTTTTCTTCTTTTTCAAAGGAAGAAAAATCAAAAATCAAGTTCCTAGCATTGTTAAATCACAAGGTAATTATCTAAGGTTCCTTGTACATAGATATGGATATCCTATAAGTTTAAACTTCAAATTCCTTCACAATCTCTTCCAATAAATTAAGGAAGAAGATGGTGAATAGTAACCTTCAAGAAATAACTTTGGTTTTCTTGATTTTTTATGAAAGTTCAAGGTAGCTTAAGCATAGATCAAGGCTTCCATGGGCATTCCAAGGATCTTTCATTGAATAAGAAGCTTCAAGAAGGTATAAACTCCAAACCCTAGCTTTAGTTTTGAGTATTTAGGAATGGTTATGAGTAATATAGTATATGTGAAGCATGAAGCTTGTTTGTTTAGAGTTTGGGTTGGAGTGGTAGTGGTATGAATGTTGAATCTTGTTGATTTGTTAAAGGAATTAAGTATAGTTTAAGTTCATGATAAGAATAACATAAATTGGAAGAACTTGAGGTGTTGGGACTGTTGTAGTGTGTTTTGGATGAATATTGATTGTATGAATGAATTGGGATTGATTGGTGGTTGAATTGGAATGGTAAATTTGGGAAATCGCGTAAACATAGCCGTCGTAATGCCCGATTTACCATAGACTATTTTTGTTCTTAACATCAGAACCCTTGAACTCACTGCTAGGTTTTTACCATTGCCATGTTTAGATAGTTCATGTTACGAGCTTCGTTTTGATATGTGGTTCGTTGGATTCCGATGAACGGTTTAGGAGAAACGGCCGTTTTAAGTAATGACGTTTCGCGAACGAACCCTTACCCCTCGCCTTACTTTGAAACATAGGTTAAAGACCTTAAAGGACTAATTGAAGTATGAAACATTTATGTAAGGTGTAATAGGCAGTTGATAAGACACTCGCGAAGGAATCGCCTTAAAACTCGTAATGGTTAAATTATTAAAAATGGTGGAGCCAAGGGTACTCGAGTGACTTAAGAGAATCAGTAAGCGCAAAGCGAGCGTTAGAGTCTAAGTTGGTTAATGTATAGATTTATAAGTGACTTTGGTTTAATTCCAACTTACTTGTTGTTTATAAGTTAACAGACTCGTCCCGAACCATTGTAACCCCTAGTCGCTCAGGCAAGTTTTCTACCCGTTATACTGTTGTTGTGATGTATATATGTATATGCATTATCTTGTGATAGATGCATGTTGGTTAATTAGCAAATTTTGCGATATATTGAAGCATGCTGATATGGTATATATATGCATGCCTGTTTCATATTCTTGCCATATATATCTGTTGGTTCAGTTGATAATACCTATGCTAGAGAATAGCGGTAATTTGCATATACCCTTAGTATAGTGACCCAAAGGTGAAAACATTTTCTAAAACCGGGAGTCGAGGATCCCGAGTAGATTTTATATATATATATTTATATATATATATGGTTATAGTTTTCAAAACTATTAATCGAATAAGGTTTATTCGATAACTTTATTTTATTAATGAATATTTTCTTGAATATTCATTCGAGGACTTATGACTCCTTTATATTATTTATTGAATATTACTTGGATATTCGTTTGAGGATGTATGACTCCTTTATTTTATTTAATGAATATTATTTATAATATTCATTCGAGGTATTATGACTCAGCTTATTATTTAATGAATATTATTTCGAATATTCATTCGAGGGCTTATGACTCAGCTTATTTATTTATTGAATATTATTTCGAATATTCATTCGAGGGCTTATGACTCAGCTTATTTTATTTATTGAATATTATTTGAATATTCATTTGAGGATCTATGACTCCGATTATTTGCTGAGATATATTCTTTATTTTATTAAAGAATAAGGTGTCGATAATCAAACTCACTTTTGATTATTCAAATAAAGATAGTACTTTCGTATAGGTATATCTTTGGTTATTTTATATTCATTTCAAGTATAAGTTTTAAAACTTCTACTTCAATTATTTTTATAAAGATTATTCTTTATGGAAATATTATTTAAATAATAATATTAAGATATTTTCTAATATATTGGGACTCATTTATTTTGTTAAATCAGCATCACTCCAAACATTCTTAGAAATGTTTTGCGAGTCTTCAAAATGATTTTTAAAAGTTAGAGCGGATCCCAAAACTCATTTTTATATTTAAGATCCTCCTTTCGAAGGGGATTCAAATACTCGCTCAAAACCTGAGGGATCCGGCTCTGTGGTGTGTTTTATATTCGCAACAAGGTTGTTGTTTTGTTAAATGAATTGATTACTTACCCAACACTCGGGAAGTAAAATTCTTGGAACAAGTTAATCCATTAACAGGCATCGCCTGGGAAATATCGGTGAGTTCTCCTTTCCAACTAGATACGACTTCTTGGTGGAGCCGTATCAACAAGTTTCTACTTGGGGAAAGGGGGAACGAGCTTTACGTTTCAGAGTCATGTATTTCATCTGAACTAGGAGTGGCGTAAGTGGTCGAGTGGCGCCGGCCCAGCCTTATTATATTGGCCCAAATGGCCTGGAAGTTCCTCTAAGGCGGTCCATTCCTTAGGAGTTCAGTGTTCGGTTGACAAGTAAATTCGATAGGTTCTCCTCTACCTGTAGAAAATGGTGGGGTTGCACTACTACGACTGATCATCGTAAGTGGTCTTCCTGGCGCGGCAAACTCCCGTAATGAGTTCATCATCCAATTGGATATTTCTGCAACACTACCTAGAGCACTTCGATAGAAAGGCTACGGTTGGGCGATTGTTGAGTGTTGGCAGGGTCAAGTTTTCAAAATGATGTTTACATCAAATGAAGTATATCATAACTTCATTTTATTTTGATGATATTTTAAAGGTTGAATCTATTCAAGTATTATCTTGTAGTCTCATCTATGTGATGAACTTTTGAACTAATTATAACTTGAACGGTGGTAGTTCAAGTAGTATTTGGAAAAGATATAAGTATATTGGAGTATCTTGTAACTTCATCTTTTAAACTTATATCTAGTAAATGATTATCTTATGCATGACAAAGATTTTCAGAAAAACGTTGAGACAAGGTTAGATATATGAGATCACCTTGCAACGGTATTTTTATACAGTTATACACTGGAACTCTGTGTGTATTATGCATGGAAGAGGACTTCAAATATTTTGAAAAGTATATATCTATATATATATACTGAATATTTTGCGACTTCATCGCATTAAGGTATCAAACTTGGTTCATTTCTTTTGACCAAGACTTTCATGAGTACTATGAGAAAGCTCATATACTGTAAATCATTATACATATTATTTTGGTGGGCTTGCTGCTCACCCTTGCTTTCTTCTTTCATCACACAACAACAGATAGAAAAGATGAACAGGACCAAGCTCCCGATTCGTGAGCGGATAGGAAACATTCCGCAGTTTCCTATAGGCGTTGATGTCGCTGTAGCTGAGGTAGGAACTACCAATAAGCTAGGCTTTCAACTTTCGATGTACCAGATTTATGTAATTTATGAATTATAATAATGGCAAATAAAATGTAAATTTATTCAGAAAACCTTTTAAGGTGTATTGGCAGATAATTGTGGAATAAAATGACTTGTGATTATTTTTGGATGTTCATCTCTGAGACTATAACTTGTGGTGTGTGTGTTTATTGTGGGGTCACAGTACAGAGTAGTTGATTAATTATTAAGATTGGGTGTTATTAAGGGAAATGGAACTCGTGACAACCCGGATCCCCGACCCCGGATTTGGGGGTGTTACAGAAGTGGTATCAGAGCTATGCGTTATAAACCTCAGAGATGATGTGATGTAAGGATAATAAGTTCACTAAGATAATAAGAACTCTTGCCAAGTTCATAGTCGGGCTACCTAACGTAGTACTGAAAGTTAAAACCCTTATGGGAACCCTTATAAATATCGTGATAGAAGCGTAGTTCGTTATCGTATATGGTAGCGGGACTCCGAACCCTGAGGTTGAGGAGCAACAACGCGATGATGTTTTATGACTAATTGGAGATCGGATTGTGGATCCGATAGAGCGTCCTAACGCAGGACCGGATGATGTTGATATTGAGGATGTAGCGGTTGAGGGTGTTGTCCTAGAAGGGATTGTTGCCGAGGAGGATCCCGTGAAGGATCCTGACAGGAATGAATAAAGGACCACTGAGGAATTGATGACCATGGTTAGGGCAACTCCCAGAGGTAGGATTGGCCGGTCACTACCAGAGGTTCGTTCAAGTTTGTAAAGATAGTAGCCCCTTTAACACGGCTTACTCGTAAGACCGAGAAGTTCGAATGGATAGAGAAATGCGAGAACAGCTTTTAAGAATTGAAGCAAAGGTTGGTGACGGCCCCTATGTTGGCGTTGCCGGATGGAAAAAGGAGATTTTGTGATTTGTAAGTGACCCTTCGCATAAGGAATTAGGGTGCTTCTTATACAACACAACAAGATAATCGCGTCCGCGTCAAGACAATTAAGGGAATATAAAATTCGATATCCCGACCCATGAGCTTGGGCTCATGGCAATAGTTTTGCCCTAAATATTGGAGGCACTACTTGTATGGAGAGAAGTGCGAGATTTACCTAAGCCATAAGTGCTCTAGTACATTTTTTTACGCAGAAAGAGCTCAACATACGCCAAAGAAGGCGGTTAGAGCTAATCAAGAATTACGATTATGAGATTCTTTATCATCCAGGGAAAGCCAAAATGGTGGCTAATGCCCTTAGTGTAAAGGAGAGACTCAAGATGATAATGTCTTTGGGAGAGTTGATAAGAGATTTTGAGAAAATGGAAATAGATATGAAGGTAACCGGAGCCGGTACCGAAAAGCTGTTTGAGATTGCAACACAATCCGAATTATCGGAAAAGAACATATTGTGCCAGAAAAAGTGATGAAGGAAGGCAAAGAACCAACAATTAGATAAAAGATTAATACCGAGAAAGATGAGAAAGGAATAATGAGGTATTCCTACAGAATTTGGGTTCCAAATGTTCAAGAGCTTAAAGATGAGATCTTAAATGAAAGCTAGTTTGAGGAATAAGATTTAGAGCAAAACCTGAACGTGATAGTCAGGGAGGTCGCCATCAAGATAGAATGAACCCATAACATAATGAAGTGGAAAATGAGGATTTAAAATGTATAAGATAACCCCAAGTATGGGAGAAGGATGAAACATTTCATACTAAGGAAACAGAAAGTCGAGTAAGGAAAGGAGACACGAGACAACACTCCTATACGACAATTTATGGACCTTTCTAGACAGAACTTAGACTATTATCCCCAACCACCACCCTGAGGAAACAATGTGGTGAGAAATTCTTTCAGGACCTTTAAGTCGCTAAGCTCTCAGAGTTCCAAGGAACAAGCTGACCCAGTCGAGGCAAGAGCCTGGCTAGAGGAAATATAGAAATCATTTGAGATTCTAAATGATTGACGAATCACAAAAGACTATTTTGTCACTTACCCTCCTAAAAGAGAGGCCACCCGCTGGTGAAAAACCAAGAAAGGCACGGAGCCAGAGGTTAGAATAAACTGATTTAAGTTCAGTCAATTATTTTCGGGAAAGTAATTCCCAAGGTTATGGAGATAGTGTAAAAGCTTTAGAGTCAGAACAAAGGCAGACGAGTATGATAAATTATGAATCTAAGTTGTAAAAGTTATCAAGATTCGTTCTGAGGACACGAATCCAGAATGACGGGATGTTTGAAATCAATACTTATGTTGTGTTAGTTCATGAAATAATGATAAGAGAAAGGAAAAAAAAAGAAACTGAAGTGGAAAGGAATATAAAGGCAATAGAGTTTGAGGTATGATAAGGGAGTTGGGTATGAGGAAACCCTAAAGACTCGTAGCAATAGAAATAGAAAAGTATGCATACGTCAGGATGAGGGTGATTCACCATGAGTTAAAATTGATGGTTGAGGGCATAAGAGATACATATATTTTATCCCCTGTAAGTTGGGAGGATTCGAGGAAACCTTGAGATAATTCGAAGGATAAATAATGAGACGCGGATAGACTGAGGAGACAAGAAAGTAAGAAATTAAGAAAATTGGATGAAGGAAGTGACCTTCAAGAAGGTGAAGTGTAAGACCGGTGGCATGATACCCAGAAAGGGAGACGCCAGGTATGAAAGATATCCCAACATTGAGGTGACTGTTGAGATAAACAACAAAAGTAAATAAGGAATTATTAAGAAGAGGTTCACGTTAAACACGACCAATATCTTCCAGATCATCCTTGTTATCATTACCAAATTAGGCAAGAAAAGCGGATAACCGTTGTTATCTTTTGGAGGCCATATTGATTGACCTCATTTTGAATACAGACGTTATTGTGAAAATTAGGCATATACTATCGAGGTGGGAATGATTGAATAAGACACCCTTATCAGGGATATATGACTTGATTTATCCATGGAAGGATGCATGTACCTTTTTAAAGGTGGAATTAAGGATAAAACATCGGTAACTTAAAACGAATCCTAGGGTAATGCATAAAGGTTGGCATTTCACCCTTAATAGGGACATCATGAGTTTTGATAGTATGAATTGGAAAGGATTAAGGTAATAACAACCTTTAAGGATCAGTGGAGAAATTTTTCAGAAGTATATAGACAATGATTCTGGTATTAATAAATGGTATCTTGATATGCCCTGTATCTAGGGAATACATGAGGAATGATTCAAGGATAACCTTAGAGGTTTTACAAGGAGAAAGGTAATATTCAAAATTCTCAAGAATAGAAATGTTGATAAAGGAAATATGACGTAATTATAATGATGCCAAGTGGGGCACGTGTTAAACCACGAGAAGGTATGGATCGAACCAGTAATGGTCGAAGTTGTTCAGGGCAATTAGGACTTAAGATAAAAAGATGTTCTAATTATGATTGAGAGTTAGTCGTGACAGTGATTAACCTCTAAAGACTGAGGCAATAACTTATGGAAAAATGGTAATATTTTTTTTTACTCATCAGATTTTAAGGAAAACATCTTCACATAAGCTGTGATTGAAATAAGGTAGAAATTTATTTGGAGGTGGTTAAAATGACATTGACTGTAAGGAAATTTTACTATCAGGAAAGGCCAAAGAGGTGGCCGACACTTTAAAGGTAAGAGGATAATTATAGGCGCTTGTGCCAAAGGAATACAGTGATGATGGTTAAAGCTATGCAGATTGTATTATGGTTTGGAAGATTGACATTCCTTCTGATGACTGTGCAATACCCAACCGTAATAGTAGTTGGTAAAGGTTTAATTCGTGTAATCGCCATGAGCGGGCTATCTATCTCAGAAGATACTATCTTGAGATAAGTCAGGACCATGTTTCAAAAAAGGACTAGACGAACCCTTGAGTTAAGTCTTCTATTTAAGGCATACGATTAAGAATGGTATTGACCTGCTATCCTTGCTTTGATTGAAACTCTTCTGCAATTTTATCTGCTTCATGTCATGAAAGTACGTCAGAGTTTGGAGTGTTCTTCATGAATCATGAAAGGTGATTATGTTAACTCCTTAGAAGAATTTGATATGACAGTTATGGACTCCGTATGGTTAGCTATTAAGATTCCAAGGAAAATGAATGACGACAGTAGGTCAGTGGTGGACCATAGTAGTGCAGCAATGATTCTGCGAGTAATGAGCTGATTACAACCGTGAGAGTTGTATTGGAATGGATGTTGAGATTGAGTACCACTAATCGGGTCGTGGTAGTGTATAAGTTATCATTGATAGACTAATTAAGTAGTGTATCTACCTATTGAATATTTATTCCATCTTATGAAAAGAGAGTCGTATTACTATACGAGGAAGGTTGCGATGCAAGCATAGAATTCTAGTAACAATGATGTCTAGAATGAGATCCCAGATTCGATTTTTGATATCGAGGGAGTTTCAATGGTGATTGTGTATAAGCTCGAGGAAGAGAATGGATCCATAGAATGATGGACGGAATAGCAAAAATAGTGAGGCATGTGAAATACGATGCTATAATACTTGATGTTGATATAAATACATATATGTTTTGTTCTCCTATGACAAACCTCTATAGTTCAGAGGTAGGTTCCAAGCCAGATATTTTGTGGTAGTATATTTTTTTTATTTACAATTCTCTTCAATTCGTTCTTTTCTCTTCTTTTCATTTCATATAAACTGAGAAGAACAACCCTTCCAGAAGGGGAGGTATTGCCGAATGACTACCTATCTGTGTGATAGAAGCCGAATAGGATACCAGCTATTATTTAATTGCTTGTCAAGTACTAAAGGCTGGCCACCTTCTGTACTAACTATGCGATATAACAAGTGTTCATGATCATAGTGATCTCTCAATGAATTCTTTTACTTCTATATGATGGATCAAGCTTTCAAAGATAGAAGCAGCTGAAAAAGGAGTAGTAAAGTTGTGGTGGTATTCAGAATGGAAACACATTCGTGATACTAAGGTTGACGAGGTTATTAAAAGGTTATAGAACGCTAACGAGCAAAAGTATAACCAGTATAATATTAGGAACGAAAGGTAGTAGGGATTACGAACTGGAAAAGAATGGGTATTGAGAAGCAAAAGCTCTAATGCTAAAAGCTATAATGAGAGTCTGTGCAATAGACTTGAAAGAAATTGGATTGATCACTTAACACAGATTGAGTTTTCTTACGACAATAGATCATATGTCAGTATTGAGATATCGCCTTATGAGATCCTTGAGGGAAGACAATGTCGATCTCCCTTATGTTAGGATGAAGTTGTAGAGCGCAAGATGCTCGGACCAGCAGTGGTCCAAAGGACCAAGGATATGATAGATCTAATCAGAGGACGGCTGGTAGTAGCCCAAGATGGACATGATAAGTATGTTGATTTGACACGAAAGGACAAATAGTATGAAATAGGGGACCTAGTAATGTTATAGGTATCCCTTGGAAAGGATTGATGAGGTTCGGAAAGAAAGGAAAGCTAAGCCCACGAATTGTTGGACCCTTTGAGGTATTAAGACATATTGGGAAGTTAGCATATGAGCTAGCCCTACCCCCGAACATGTAGCAAGTCATAACGTGTTCCACGTATCAATGTTAAGGAAGTATAATTCGGATGCCAGACAAATAGGGGCATATGAGCATAGACACGCAACCCGACGTAACCTATATGGAGCAACCAGGAAGGGTTATAGAGTAAAAAGGAACAAGTGCTTAGGAAAAGGGTTATTAAACTAGGCAGAGTTGGTGGTAGGACCACAATGTGGGAAAATTTACTCGAGAGTTAGAAAGTGCAATGCTAAGAGAGTATCCCTATTCATTTTCTATCTGATTCCGGGACGGATTCCTTTGAAGGAGAGGAGACTGTAATAACCCCAATTTTTTTGGAAATTTTTGAAACCCTTATGAATAGTGTTTTTGCTAAATGATAAAACTTTTCATGCCACACTATGTAGGGGTTCTGTTATGGATATTCTGAGATTTTATTAGTACTCTATATGGTATATAAGTGTATGTAAAGATCGTCAGAATCCAATTCCGAACACTTTGATTTTTCCCGGAAATCCACTAGATACGGAAAGAATTGAGTATAAGGTAACAGGATAAAAAGGATTTAAATAAAAGGATTATAAGAGAGGATCATAAAAGGATTAGAATGTATTGAGAAAGGTTAAGGAAACCCAAGTAATAAGATCCCGGGTATGATCCCTCAAACGATAAACGAAAGCGAAAGTTAAGCGAACCGTATAACAGATCAGCGGTCATTAGGCAAACAATTAGAAGTTAATCAAGGAGGTTAGGGATGATGAGGTCATCCAACCAATGAGAAGAGGGCAAGTAAGAGAAGATGACACAATAAGGTGATGCAAGCATGACATAGGGAAGGAGGAGGTGTGGTTGGTTTATAACCACACAAATATAAGGTTATTAAGGTAATTAACCAAAAACAAAACAAAAAACAACCAAGCTAAGCCAAACAAATCAAAAAACACAAAATCATTTCATTCTCATCATCTTGCTCTCGGCTTTTCTTCTTTTTCAAAGGAAGAAAAATCAAAAATCAAGTTCCAAGCATTGTTAAATCACAAGGTAATTATCTAAGGTTCCTTGTACATAGATATGGATATCCTATAAGTTTAAACTTCAAATTCCTTCACAATCTCTTCCAATAAATTAAGGAAGAAGATGGTGAATAGTAACCTTCATGAAATAACTTTGGTTTTCTTGATTTTTTATGAAAGTTCAAGGTAGCTTAAGCATAGATCAAGGCTTCCATGGGCATTCCAAGGATCTTTCATTGATTAAGAAGCTTCAAGAAGGTATAAACTCCAAACCCTAGCTTTAGTTTTGAGTATTTAGGAATGGTTATGAGTAATATAGTATATGTGAAGCATGAAGCTTGTTTGTTTAGAGTTCGGGTTGGAGTGGTAGTGGTATGAATGTTGAATCTTGTTGATTTGTTAAAGGAATTAAGTATAGTTTAAGTTCATGATAAGAATAACATAAATTGGAAGAACTTGAGGTGTTGGGACTGTTGTAGTGTTTTTGGATGAATATTGATTGTATGAATGAATTGGGATTGATTGGTGGTTGAATTGGAATGGTAAATTTGGGAAATCGCGTAAACATAGCCGTCGTAATGCCCGATTTACCGTAGACTGTTTTTGTTCTTAACATCAGAACCCTTGAACTCACTGCTAGGTTTTGACCATTGCCATGTTTAGATAGTTCATGTTACGAGCTTCGTTTTGATATGTGGTTCGTTGGATTCCGATGAACGGTTTAGGAGAAACGGCCGTTTTAAGTAACGATGTTTCGCGAACGAACCCTTACCCCTCGCCTTACTTTGAAACATAGGTTAAAGACCTTAAAGGACTAATTGAAGTATGAAACATTTATGTAAGGTGTAATAGGCAGTTGGTAAGACACTCGCGAAGGAATCGCCTTAAAACTCGTAATGGTTAAATTATTAAACATGGTGGAGCCGAGGGTACTCGAGTGACTTAAGAGAATCAGTAAGCGCAAAGCGAGCGTTAGAGTCTAAGTTGGTTAATGTATAGATTTACAAGTGACTTTGGTTTAATTCCAACTTACTTGTTGTTTATAGGTTACCAGACTCGTCCCGAGCCATTGTAACCCCCAGTCGCTCAGGCAAGTTTTCTACCCGTTATACTGTTGTTGTGATGTATATATGTATATGCATTATCTTGTGATAGATGCATGTTGGTTAATTAGCAAATTTTGCGATATATTGAAGCATGCTGATATGGTATATATATGCATGCCTGTTTCGTATTCTTGCCATATATATCTGTTAATTCAGTTGATAATACCTATGCTAGAGAATAGCGGTAATTTGCATATACCCTTAGTATAGGGACCCAAAGGTAAAAACATTTTCTAAAACCGGGAGTCGAGGATCCCGAGTAGATTTTATATATATATATATTTATATATATATATATGGTTATAGTTTTCAAAACTATTAATCGAATAAGGTTTATTCGATAACTTTATTTTATTAATGAATATTATCTTGAATATTCATTCGAGGACTTATGACTCCTTTATATTATTTATTGAATATTACTTGGATATTCGTTTGAGGATGTATGACTCCTTTATTTTATTTAATGAATATTATTTATAATATTCATTCGAGGTATTATGACTCAGCTTATTATTTAATGAATATTATTTTGAATATTCATTCGAGGGCTTATGACTCAGCTTATTTATTTATTGAATATTATTTCGAATAATCATTCGAGGGCTTATGACTCAGCTTATTTTATTTATTGAATATTATTTGAATATTTATTTGAGGATCTATGACTCCGATTATTTGCTGAGATATATTTTTTATTTTATTAAAGAATAAGGTGTCGATAATCAAACTCGCTTTTGATTATTCAAATAAAGATAGTACTTTCGTATAGGTATATCTTTGGTTATTTTATATTCATTTCAAGTATAAGTTTTATAACTTCTACTTCAATTATTTTTATAAAGATTATTGTTTATGGAAATATTATTTAAATAATAATATTAAGATATTTTCTAATATATTGGGACTGATTTATTTTGTTAAATCAGCATCACTCCAAACATTCTTAAAAATGTTTTGCGAGTCTTCAAAATGATTTTTAAAAGTTAGAGCGGATCCCAAAACTCATTTTTATATTTAAGATCCTCCTTTCGAAGGGGATTTAAATACTCGCTCAAAACCTGAGGGATCCGGCTCTGTGGTGTGTTTTATATTCGCAACAAGGTTGTTGTTTTGTTAAATGAATTGATTACTTACCCAACACTCGGGAAGTAAAATTCTTGGAACAAGTTAATCCATTAACAGGCATCGCCTGGGAAATATCGGTGAGTTCTCCTTTCCAACTAGATACGACTTCTTGGTGGAGCCGTATCAACAAGTTTCTACTTGGGGAAAGGGGGAACGAGCTTTACGTTTCAGAGTCATGGATTTCATCTGAACTAGGAGTGGCGTAAGTGGTCGAGTGGAGCCGGCCCAGCCTTATTATATTGGCCCAAATGGCCTGGAAGTTCCTCTAAGGCGGTCCATTCCTTAGGAGTTCAGTGTTCGGTTGACAAGTAAATTCGACAGGTTCTCCTCTACATGTAGAAAATGGTGGGGTTGCACTACTACGACTGATCATCGTAAGTGGTCTTCCTGGCGCGGCAAACTCCCGTAATGAGTTCATCATCCAATTGGATATTTCTGCAACACTACCCAGAGCACTTCGATAGAAAGGCTACGGTTGGGCGATTGTTGAGTGTTGGCAGGGTCAAGTTTTTAAAATGATGTTTGCATCAAATGAAGTATCTCATAACTTCATTTTATTTTGATGATATTTTAAAGGTTGAATCTATTCAAGTATTATCTTGTAGTCTCATCTATGTGATGAACTTTTGAACTAATTATAACTTGAACGGTGGTAGTTCAAGTAGTATTTGGAAAAGATATAAGTATATTGGAGTATCTTGTAACTTCATCTTTTAAACTTATATCTAGTAAATGATTATCTTATGCATGACAAAGATTTTCAGAAAAATGTTGAGACAAGGTTAGATATATGAGATCACCTTGCAACGGTATTTTTATACAATTATACACTGGAACTCTGTGTGTATTATGCATGGAAGAGGACTTCCAATATTTTGAAAAGTATATATCTATATATATATACTGAATATTTTGCGACTTCATCGCATTAAGGTATCAAACTTGGTTCATTTCTTTTGACCAAGACTTTCATGAGTACTATGAGAAGGCTCATATACTGTAAATCATTATACATATTATTTTGGTGGGCTTGCTGCTCACCCTTGCTTTCTTCTTTCATCACACGACAACAGATAGAAAAGATGAACATGACTAAGCTCCCGATTCGCGAGCGGATAGGAAACGTTCCGCAGTTTCCTATAGGCGTTGATGTCACTGTAGGTGAGGTAGGAACTACCAATAGGCTAGGCTTTCAACTTTTGATGTACCAGATTTATGTATATTTATGAATTGTGATAATGGCAAATGAAATGTAAGTTTATTCAGAAAACCTTTTAAGGTGTATTGGCAGATAATTGTGGAATAAAATGACTTGTGATTATTTTTGGATGTTCATCTCTGAGACTATAAATTGTGGTGTGTGTGTTTATTGTGGGGTCACAGTACAGAGTAGTTGATTAATTATTAAGATTGGGTGTTATTAAGGGAAATGGAACTCGTGACAACCCGGATCCCCGACCCCGGATTTGGGGGTGTTACACAAAGGTAAGAAACATTTTACATAACAGTCTTGATTCTGTGATGTCTAACAGGGCTATATCCTACAAGACTTCCAAGGAGATCTGGGATGCTCTTGAAACTCAATGTCAAGGAACAATGGCCATCAAAAAGAACATAAGGGCTGTTCTAATTCAAGAATATGAACATTTTGAGGCCAAACCTGATGAAAGTCTCACTGACATCTATGACAAATTTCTCACCATGCTCAACAATCTATCGTTGGTGGGAAATGTGTATGATCAGGAGGATTCAAACACTAAATTCCTAAGAGCCTTGAATGAGGAATGGGAGACTCAGACTTAATCATATGACATCAGTATGATTTAGAAATAATCAACCTGGACGAAGTCTATGGCATGCTGAGAACTCGTGATTTGGAAGTTCAGCAAAGGAAAGAGAGGAAAAGAAACAAGGAAAAATCAGTTGCTTTGAAAGTGAATGCTAAAGCTTCAAAAGAAAGGTCTGCTGAAGCTGCAAGGAAAAAGAACAATCTGCCAGAATCAGATGCTGATAATTCATCATCAAATCCTGATGATGATAATGATTCTGAAACTGATGAGAACATGATAGATTCTGATGTCATGCAAATGGCTGCATTACTGGTTAAGGGCTTCAAGAGGATGCAATTCAGGAAGTCTCAGAAGAAAAGAAGCTTCAGGAAGAAGTTTACTGGAGGAGAAAGGAAGTCATCTGGAAGAAGAAAAGGAAAGGACTCTAAAGCTGGAAAAGTCATCAGGTCGAAAATTAAGTGCTACAACTGTGATGAACCTGATCACTTTGCTACAGAGTGCAAAAAGACAAAGCATGACAAAAGGAAAAACAAAGCCTTGATTACATCAAGCAAGGATTGGATGGACTCCACTGATTCTGAAAATAAAGAAACATGCTATGCACTGATGGCTAGCTTTGATGCTCCTGCTTCCTCTGATTCTAAGGTATCAACTTCTTTCTTCTCTTTTGATACTGAAGATATATCTGAACTGAGATCTATTCTTAAGTCTCTCCATGGAAATTTTAAAAATAAGATTCTAGGAAACAATAGGCTGTTAACTGAAAATGAAATCTTAAAGTCTAGGAATGATAAATTGGTGTCTGACTTAGTGAATCATATTAAAATTCAGAAAAAATGTGAGAAAGCTAAATATACAGTAAAGATACTAGAAGCTAAGTATAGTATGTTAGAGAATGAATTAGAAAATGAGAGGAAAAACCCTTAAAGCATGGACTGCTTCAGGCAAAAAGGTTCATGAGATGATATCTAAGAAAAACTGGAAAGAATGTCTTGGTTATGTAGATGGAGTTAATGATGTTGACACTGAAAACAAAACTATCCTTAAGACTCCTCTTAAGTTTATCTCTTCCGAAACTGATGAACCCAAATCTATCTTTGAAAAGGTTTCAACATCAGCATCCCAAGAAAAGTCAGTAAGTGATAAATCTCAAAGAAAGGAAAACAAGGAAACCATTAAGACTATTAAGAAAGAAAAGAACATAGGACTTTTGTCTAAAAGACAATTAAAAAAGAAATTATCTGAGGTTACTCATAAACCTCAACTTAAAAGTCCTAAAAGAAACAAGAATGGTAATCAAGGTATTTCTAAGGATTCTAATTATAAGTTTGTTCCCAATGCTCCTAGAAAAATTTGTTTTAACTGTGGTAATACTAATCATCTTGCTATTGATTGCAGGAGGAGTAAGAAAATGAAAACTGCTATTCCTGAGTATGATGTTAGGGGTAGATCAGTATTTTATAAACCACAAAATCCTTGTTTTCATTGTGGTAGTAGTTGGCATTCAATTTACACTTGTAGTTCCTATCATAAGCTGTATCACAACTATTATGAACCTTTGCCTAAATTCAATAAAACTGCTTATGTACTCAATTCTTCTAGTTCTACTAAATCTACTTCTGATAAGGAAAATCCTGACAAGGGAAAAATGTCAGAAGTGAGCCTGAATCACAATGACTTAAGTTGTCCAAAAAGAGGGCACAACAAGTGTGGGTCCTTAAAAATCCTTCTAATTAATTACTTTTCTGACTGCAGGGTAACAAGAAAAATACTCTTGTCTTGGATAGTGGATGTTCAGGACATATGACTGGAAATAAATCCCTGCTGTCAGAATTTGAAAAGAAAGTTGGCCCAAATGTATCTTATGGAGATGGAAATATAGGACACACTCTGGGATATGGCAACTTGATAATTGGAAAGATAGAAATAGATAATATAGCTCTAGTAGAAGGACTAAAGCATAATCTTCTAACCATCAGTCAAATCACTGACAGAGGTTATCATGTGGTGTTCTATGACTCTCACTGTGAAGTTGTTCACAACAAGTCAAAAAAGATTGTCTTGATGGGATACAGACATGGCAATATGTATGAAGCAAGACTACATGAATGTCTTGAGTAAGAAGCTAATTTCCTGATCTCAAAGGCATCAGTAGATGAAAGCTAGAATTGGCACAAGAAGCTCTCACATCTCAACTTTAATTCAATCAATGAACTTGCCAAAGAAGGAGCTAGTAAGAGAATACCAAATATGCTATACTCATCTGATGGTCTTTGTGATGCTTGTCAAAAGTCTAAGCAAAGAAGAGTATCTTTCAAAAGTAAAATAGAATTCTCTATTACTGAGCCATATCATATGTTACACTTGGATCTCTTTGGACCAGTAAATATAATGTCTCAACAAGAAAAGGTACACATTTGTAATTGTTGATGATTTCAATAAATACAATTGGGTTTATTTTCTACACAGGAAGGATGAAACTCCAGAAATTCTTCTGGATCATATAAGGCAAATTGAGAATGGATCCACTTATAAAATGAAAATACCGAGAAGTGATAATGGCACTGAGTTCAAGAACTCAAAAATGGAGTAAGTTTGCAAGTACAAAGGCATACAACAACAATTCTCAGCTCCTGACACACCCCAACACAATGGTGTTGTTGAGAAAAAGAACAAAACCCTAATTGAAGCTGGCATGACTCTGCTGGAAGAAGCAAAACTACCCACTTACTTCTGGGTTGAAGCAGTAAACACAGCCTGTTATACTCAGAATATCACACTGATAAACATACATGGTATTACGCCTTATCAGATACTGAAAGAAAAGAAGCCCAGTCTTAAACATCTTCATGTATTTAGATGTAAGTGCTTTGTTCTGAGAACTCATACTGATCAGCTAGTAAAATTTGAATCAAAAGCTGATGAAAAAAATCTTTGTTGGTTACTCACCATCAAGAGCATACAGGGTTTTCAATCTGAGAACAAATACTATAGTTATCTCCATAAATGTATCTTTTGATGATAAGAAGATTCCTTGTTTTGAAGAAGACTCTCATGAAAGTCTAATCTTTGCAAATGAAAATGCACTGTTGGAATCTAGATCAAACTCTAATGAACTTTCAAATACTGATGATCCAAATTCTGATACTCCTTCAGATTCTGAAGATGATCATTGTACTAATGAACCTGCACATATTGAGGGGAGCAACAAAGAGGTTCAAGTGATAGTACTAACACTGAAGAATCAACTCAAGGTTCTTCTCAATCTGGTCATTCAGAATCCAATGCTGATTCAATATCAGATGGACACGAGTCAAGTTCCAAAACTTCATCAGGAGATGACAACACTGATTTAGGGGGAGCCTCAAATGCATTTGACGAGGCATATAATTCAGGGGGAGCATCTAGCTCCAGAAGGACACTTCCTAGTGCCAAAAAATGGACTAATGATCATACTCCTGATCTGATAATTGGAAATCCTGATGAAGGTGTAAAGACAAGGAGTGCAACTCAAAATGAATGTTGGTATCACAATCTACTTTCAAAAGAAGAGCCAAAGAAATTAGAAGTTGCACTCAAGGATGCAGATTGGGTTATAGCTATGCAAGAAGAGTTGAATGAGTTCAAAAGAAATGAAGTTTGGAAGCTGGTGCCTAGACCTAAAAACAGTCAATTATGGGCATAAAGTGGGTCTTCAAAAATAAGACTGATTCTGATGGAACTATTTTCAGAAACAAGGAAAGATTGGTGGCTAAAGTATATTCCCAAAAGGAAGGCATTAATTATGATGAAACATTCGCTCATGTTGCTAGGCTGGAAGTAATTAGAATTTTCTTGGCATATACTGCACACAAGAAATTTAAAGTCTTTCAAATGGATGTCAAGAGTGCATTTCTCAATGGTGAACTTGAAGAGGAAGTCTATGTTGAACAACCACCAGGTTTTGTGGATCCTAAACATCTTGATTATGTTTATAGACTTGACAAAGCACTCTATGGACTAAAGCAATCACCTAGGGCATGGTATGAGACCTGTTAGGTCACACAACACTATAGAAGGGGGTTGAATATAGTGTTTACACAATCAAATCGATTTAGAACACAAAGTAGTAGTTTATTCAATCGTAATAAACTCTGTTATAGTAGGTTAAACTACTCTCTCAGTGATAAATAATATCACTAAGAGCTACTAGGGTTACAATAAATAATCTTTCTCGTGAATGATAACACATATAGTGTAAACACTAAGCTATGTTTATATAGTACACATTTACAAGATATCTTCTAATTGATATGAAATATATCTCTTCCTAAAATATATCAATCAAATATTATCTTCTACAAGTCTTCTAGTCATCCAACTCCTAAAGCATATCTTTCTTTGTTTTAGTCCAGATCCTCTCCTAGAAATTAGCCGCACTTTACTTCTGAAGCATATCCTTCCTTAAATTCTGATATCACAAGTTCTGATAACTTAAGTTCTGATATCTTCTTGTCTTCAGTAAATCCTGATTTCCAGTAAGTCCTGATAAGTCCTGATATTAAGTTCTGAAACTAAACAAATCAGATTAGACATGACATCACAAATATATCTAACAATCTCCCCCAACTTGTAAATTATGAAAAATATACAAGTTAATAGATTTGATGATGTCAAAAACATTTTAAGTACAAATGCAATGAGAGTTTATTTAGACAACTAACTACAACTTACAGTCCTTGCAACTTTTACCAATCTTACTGAATCAATCTGAATATAAAATGATTCTTGACAAAGTTTGATATCAGCTTCTCTTCTACATTTCTCAGGACTTGAGCTAATGTAGCCTTGACTTGCTTCATTTCTTCATCTTGACTTCCAATCTGGTAGATGGCAGTCCTAAGTGCTGAAATGTGATTTCTTTCCAATCCATCAACAAGTCTAATTACCCTTGGATGAGAGGAGTCTTCATTGTAACATAGACATTTCTCTTTCAGAATAACTTCCATCTTAGCAGAATTCTTCTTCATTGGAATTTCTCTTCCATTATCTTCAACTATCTTTGGAATAAATTCTGCATCCCTTGATCCAGAGATTCTGGCTTTATCCCTTATGGTCTTCATGATGAAATTTGACCATCTTCTGGTAACCTCAGACTTTATCTCCAAAAGATAATGAAAGAATTGAAGTTCTTTAAGAGATTTGTTCGGCTCATCTGATTCTGATATTCTGTATGTTCTTCCATCTTTAAGAAATATAATCAGCTTTTCCTTGACTTTACTCTTATCATGAGTATCCAGTACCACTTGAACAGATATAACCTTGTCAAGGTGTTTCTGTGTAACTTCCTCAAGTGGTTTTTCAGTTAATAAAAATGGATCTTTGATAGTTACTTCAACTCCTGTTTTGATCTTGGCTTCACTTGATCCTAACCCAAATCTGTCTCTTGCTTCTCTGGCATTCAATCCAACAGTCATGAAATCAGATATCAGTTGACTTTTCTTAGGATCTGATGGTTTAACATTTTTCCATAGGAGCTTCTTCTTATCAGCAACTATCATCTTTTTCAAATCAACTTGAACTCTGTCAGAGGTTGATGTCTTGATGACTTGTTCAGGATTTGCAGGTTCTTCTGCAGCTTGCTGTTCTGAAATTTCTTCACTCTAAACAACTTGAGCTATGTCAGAGGTTGTCTTAGATTCTTCTGTCATCTTTCTTCTTTTCAGAGTTTCAACAGTTTCATCTTCAGCAGCTGTATCATCAAAGACTTGAACCATCTTGAACACAGGATCCATCATAATTTGAGGAATCTTCATTTTCTGCTTCTTGACTATCTCCCCAACTTTTCTTTGGGATCAGTAATAGTTTGAGATCTAGTCCTTGATGTAGGAATCTCTGTGACAGATCTTTCTTTTATCACTATACCTTTCTCCTTAGGTCTGGGAGGCTTATTTGTATTAGAAGCTTTAGATTTAGGATTTTTCTTCTCAGCAGCAAATCTAGCTTCATCCTCCTTTAGAGTCTCTAAATCCATTCCAGGATTATGCTTAAGAAACAATCTTTTAGCAATTTCTTCATCAAGAGTCTGAATCTTGGGATCCTTATAGTAGACAGTAGTCTCTCTTCCCTTAAGCTTCAGAGTTTGTAAAAACTTCTGAGAGTCTTGACTTCCAGACTGAATCAGAACATCAGACTTTGTCATCATAATTTGATTATCAGAACTTGCTATCAGAGTTTGAGCATTCACAGCTTTAGAACTTGAATTCTTCTGTGTAGAAGATTTGCTATAATCATAAATTAGTTTCTGTAAAGAAACTTTGCTGATTTGCTTGCCTTGACCTTGACCTTTGCTCTTGCTAGGGTTTCCCTGGTCATCTTCAGAATCATCCTTTTTCTTCAGTGTTTATCTTGGTGAGCATTTGGACTTAACTACCTTCTCCCCTTTTTTGGCATCATCTGACATGAGTAGAGAAAGAAGGAGTTCCACTGATGATTGGATTTCATTAGGCTGTGTTTGTTGAGAGGCTTGATTCTGCAAGACCTCATCCAGTTGAGCTTGCTGCTTGGTTTGAACGTGCTCAATAACTTCCACTTTTTCATGAATTGGTCTGATAAACCTATTCTTGTCTAGTTTGAGCATCAGGTCCAGCTTATCAGCATTTTCCTGAAGTTTATCAAACTTTTCATGAATCTTAGAGTGTAGACCTTGAAGATTTTTAGTACTGAGAGCTGTAAATTTAAGTTGTTGCTTGAAATCAGAATTTGTCAGCAACTCATCAGCTTTTGAAATATGTTCTGACTGAACATGTGAGCTAGGAATGAAGTCAGGTTCATTCCATTTCTTTATCCATTCAACTCATCTAAAAGTTTCTTCCCAAGGAACAGGAGAATCTTCTTCAATAAACTTACGTAGTGCCTCCTTTCCAAGAATCGGAGCACTGACTAGAGCACTTGCTGGAGAACTATCTCCAGAACTTGATAAAATCTCATCATCTTCTGATAACACCGGAGTATGTGTAACTGAAGGAGATTCTGGAACAACTTCATCTGTTTCAGGTTCCAAATCCAGAATTGGTGTAGTAGGAACTTCAGCATTTAGCATTGGAGAAATAGGAGGAGTTGACTCTGTTGCTGGTGGTGCTTCCAGATACAAGAAAGTTGGAATATTCAGCTTGTGAATGTCAATTTCAGGACTTAACCCTGAATCTTTAATTGTAGCTGTTTCTTTGAATGGAGAGATAGGAGGTGTGATCACTGTGTCTTGAACAGTGTCTTCAGGTGCTGGAAGGGCTTCAATTATAATAGGTTCTGATGAGATCAGAGATTCCTGATCCCCTTCCTCAGCATCTTCATATTAAGATTGTGTAATTTTCACACCTACCCTAGTCTTCCTTGATCTTCTAGATGGAGGAGTGACTTTATCTGTATCAGAACTTGAAGGTCTTTTCCTTTTCAAAATTCCAGGACGCTCAACTTCATTCTTTTTCTGAGGAGTTGACTCTTCAGCTTCTACTGTCACAGGTTCTGATGCAAGAACCTGGACTTGTTCATCCTCATCAGATTCATATCTTAGAATCATCCTTCTTTTTCTCCTTGGTGGAGATTTAAGCACATAGATAGTCCTTTTGGTTTTGGGCCTAGAGGATGTGTCAGATTTTACAACTGGCACCTTTTGAGAATTACCAGAGGTTGGTTTGGTTTTGGATTTGAGAGGCGAGGTTCTGATAGTATGTGTTGATGCTGGTTGATAGTAGGTTCTGATAGTAGGTTGTGGTTGAGTATTGGAAGGCTGTGTTGGTGGAGGTTGAGAAGTAGAAGACTGTGTAGGTGCAATATCAGAATATATGGTTGTGTATGTGTGAGGATCAGAGTTTACTAAGAACTGTTTTACAGATTGAGGAATTTGGAGGGGTCTTAGTATATTCTTCTTATTATCAGCAGATAATAAGTCTGTGAAAGCCCTTTTATGAAGTTTAAAGGGTTCAATTGTCTCACTAATGTTTTGGGGCTTATCAGAACAACAAAAACTGTAAATAAGCTGACAGAACCTAGAAAAATAAACAGTATTTGGGTCCTCTTTCATCCTATCCCCAATAAAACCTAGCACAACACTAGCATAATCAAAAGGAGTTTGATTAAGAAGAGCATACCCAATTTGCTGACTCATGATTGGAATAACATCAAAGTTGGAGCATTTATTGGCAAAGGCTTTGGTAATACAGTCGAAAAAGAAGCCCCACTCCCTCCTGATGTAGGGCCTCTTCTTGTCCCAGCTTGGACAAAGATCTCTCATAGCCAAAATTTGCCATCATGTTTTGAAGTACTGACTCTCCAACTTGTGAACTGTAAGTACAGTTTTCTGGCAAATGCAATGCTTGTCGAACAGTTGACAAGGTGACCAAATGCTCATCTTCCCCTATTGTAAAATGCTCGGGGACCCATTTTCACCACATCATTATAGACTCCAGACCTCCAAAACTCCAGATTTGCTTGCCTGAGAGAGTCTGTGGTTGGGCCAGAGCATACCCAATTTCACTTCGAGCAAGAAAATCTTGAATGAAGTGAAGTTCTGAAGGAGCCTCGTCCTTGTTGAGAATAGCCATGTAGTTGTTGGGAACAAACTTGGCTCCATCATAGATAAGGTCCTTTGGTGCCATTTCTGTGAGAAACTAAGTGAAAAGTTGTTTGTTTGCAAGGTGTTTGATAAAATGCCTGTAAGAAAATCCGTTAGAAAATAGAGAGAAAAAGAGAAAGAGAGAGAGTAAAATAAATAAGAGATAAGATAAGAGAGAAGTTAAAAGATTTAATAATCTTTTATCTATAATATTTATACTCTTTCCACTCAACGGCTCTTTTTAGAAGTAAAACCAACATTTTACACCTGTCAACATGTAAACAATCAAAACATTATTAGTGGGCACGGTAAACGCGCAGTAATTATTGCTCACATGCGGTTACCAAAATAAACACGTAACCCATTAACCAAATAATTATCACTATTTTTATCTCACTTAATTAATTTCCTGTGAAATATAACCGTTACAGTAAATACTAAAAATAAGTCAAGTAATTAAAATGTGACACGTAAGCATCAGAGTTTGCATCAGAACTTGACTCTTATCAGAATTTAACGGTCATCAGAACATGGCTTCTGTACTAAAAAAAGTGAATGACTATTTCTGTGATTCTTCACACAAATGCTGACTAGTATATTCAGAGTTTAATCATCAGAACATAATCAGAACTTGTCCTCTGAATTTATGCAAATAATACTTAACTGTTTATCAGAAACAACTTAATCACCACAGTAATTTTCATCATTCATATTGAGTGATAGTGTGTATATGTGCAAATGATCAGATAAGGATTAAAGTCTGATAAACTTCAGTATATCTTAGAAATAAGGCAAGACTAAGAAAAATGCTTAAAATCTGTCTTGAATTGTGAAGTCTATTGTAGAATAAAGTTATGCAAGAATCCACCTCAACTGTTTGTGCTTATTTTATGCATCTTTTGAAATTCTTTAGACAATGGCTTCTCAGTGTAAATGAGTTACAACTACCATCAGAATTTATGCTGTTATCAGAATATTTCTCCAGTAATCAGAGAATGTGAAAAGTCACCAAGAAAATCAATTTGCTTTTCTAATGCATATAACTTAATACCGACAATGCACTTGGATCTTCCCTCTCACATATTTACTCTAGATCTCAAAGGAGTACCTGATTTCAATTTTTCTTATTCTTTTATTTTCTTTAGATAAGTGAGGCTTATCAAACATGTAGTTCATCCTTAAGATTTACTGACATCAGAATTTGACAGATAAGAAGCAATAATCTAGTTTGTGACTTAGTAATAAGATACACAATGTAAATTTGACTAAGATCAAAATCAGAATTTGCTTGTGTTATTGATTTCCACATAAATAACTAATTCAAACATGGGATATATAGTTTGTTAAAGACTACTAAGTCAGCATCTAACATTATAATCCTCATTCGATTGAATAGTCACAGAATATTCAAAACACTTTCAGAGTTTATAGAATCACATCAGATAATAGGCAGTGTTTAATATGTTACAATTTAAGCACCAATTACATTGAGATAAGAAAATCTATAAACACTGATCATAAAGTCTGATGTATGAGAATAAAAACGAAATATATTTTGAGAAAGAACCTGAAACCATTCCAAGTTCATTTACCAGTTTTGTAAAAGTAGCTTCACATAGTGGTTTTGTGAAGATATCTGCTAGTTGTTGATCTGTTGGAACAAAATACAATTCCACTATACCTTCCATCACATGTTCCCTTATAAAATGGTACCTAATACTGATGTGCTTTGTCATTGAGTGTTGAACTGGATTTCCTGTCATAGCAATAGCACTTTGATTATCACAGTAAATAGGTATTTTAGAAAATTCTAACCCATAGTCCAGTAGCTGATTCTTCATCCAAAGAATCTGTGCACAACAGCTTCCTGCAGCAATATATTCTGCTTCTGCAGTTGATGTGGAAATTGATTTCTGTTTCTTGCTAAACCAAGAAACCAATCCGCCTCCAAGAAATTGGCAGCTTCCACTAGTGCTTTTTCCTGTCTATTTTGCATCCTACAAAATCTGCATCTGAGTAATATATTAGCTTAAAATCTGATTCCCTAGGATACCACAATCCTACATCAGCTGCACCCTTTAGATACTTGAAAATTCTTTTCACAGCTATTAGATGAGGTTCTCTTGGATCAGTCTAAAATCTTACACAAAGACAGGTAGCATACATGATGTCAGGTCTACTTGCAGTTAGATAGAGTAAGGAGCCAATCATACCTCTATAGTTAGTAATATCTACTGATACTCTAGTATCTTTATCTAACTTGGTGATAGTGGCCATGAGAGTTGATGCAGTAGAACTGTCTTGCATTCCAAACTTCTTGAGTAAATTTCTGGTGTACTTGGATTGATTTATGAAAGTACTTTCTTCATTTTGCTTGACTTGAAGTCCCAGAAAATAGCTAAGTTCTCCCATCATACTCATTTGATATCTTGACAAAAGTAAGTCCTTTCCATGGTTGAGGTAGAATAAACTCTTGTCAATTGTGCCTCTGTGAAATCCACTTTCCAGTAGGAATTGAGTCAGAGTCTCATACCATGCTTTAGGAGCTTGCTTAAGCCCATAAAGTGCTTTGTCAAGCCTGTAGACATGATTTGGAAATTTTGGATCTACAAAGCCTGGAGGTTGTTCAACATATACCTTTTCCTCTAATTCTCCATTGAGAAAAACACTTTTCACATCTATTTGAAAGACTTTGAACTTCTTGTGAGCAGCATAAGCCAAAAAGATTCTTATGGCTTCCAATCTAGCAACTGGAGCAAATGTTTCATCATAGTCAATACCCTCCTGTTGAGAGTAACCTTTAGCAACCAGCCTTGCTTTGTTTCTTTTAATTATTCCATCATTGTCAGTTTTGTTTCTGAACACCCATTTTGTGCCAACAATTGACCTATTTTTTGGTCTTGGCACTAGGGTCCAGACTTTATTTCTTTCAAATTCATTTAACTCTTCCTGCATTGTTTGCACCCAATCAGCATCTTGAAGAGCTTCTTCCACTTTCTTTGGTTCAGTCTGAGATAGAAAGGAATGATAGAGACATTCATTTGTTGTTGTTGTTCTAGTTCTAACACCTGCTTTAGGATCTCTAATTATTAAGTCAGGTGTGTGTGATTTAGTCCACTTCCTTGCAGATGGAAGTTGATCTCTAGAACTGGATCCTCCCCCACGATCCATGCTATCTCCATCAGCATTTTTTGATGCTCCCCCTGAAGTTATGCTCTATGAGATTCCAGAATTTAAGTTGGATCCTTCAGGAATTGAAGAATCAGAGTTTCCAGAATTGTCAGAATTTAGCTCATCAGCACTTGATAAATCAGAACTTGAAAAGCCAGTGACTGGTTCTGATGCTTCTTTAGAGTCTTGAGATGTGGTATGATCATCAGCTTGCTCCCCCTGAATAGGTGCATTTTCCTTTGCAGCAGTTACCACAGTTTCAATGACATCAGACTTTAACCCGTCAGAACTTACAGTATCAGGATTTAGGTCATCAGAATTTACAGAATCAGAATTTACATCTTCATTTTCAAATCTCAGCCGATCATGATCATTGAAATCGTTAAGTCCAGTAATCTTTTTATCATCAAAAGATACATTGATAGATTCCATGACAACCCTTGTTCTTAAATTATAGACTCTGAAGGCTTTTGTGGAAAGTGGATATCCAACAAAAATTCCTTCATCAGCTTTTAGGTCAAATTTTGACAGCTGTTCAGGATGAGTCTTAAGAATAAAATATTTGCATCCAAATACATAAAAGTATTTTAGATTTGTCTTCTTTTTCTTCACCATCTCATATGGTGTTTTTCCATGCTTGTTTATGAGTGTAGCATTCTGTGTAAAACAAGCAGTCTGCACAGCTTCAGCCCAAAAGTAGGTTGGTAGCTTTGCTTCATCAAGCATAGTTCGTGCAGCTTCAATAAGAGTCCTGTTATTTCTTTCTACAACTCCATTCTGCTGTGGAGTTCCAGGTGCAGAAAATTCCTGCTTTATTCCATGCTCTTTGCAGAACTCTTCCATGATTGAATTCTTGAACTCAGTGCCATTATCACTTCTTATGATTTTAACAGAATCTTTGACTAACTTATCCAGCTATCTGACATGATCAGTTAGAGTAGATGCAGTTTCATTCTTCTTGTGCAAGAAATACACCCAAGTGTATCTTGTAAACTCATCCACTATAACCATAACATATTTCTTCTTTGCAATAAACATGACATTGACTGGACCAAATAGATCAACATGCAGTAAGTGATAAGGCTCAAGAATTGAGGATTCAGTTTTGCTCTTGAATAAAGATTTTCTTTGTTTTGCCTTTTGACATGAGTCACAAAGACCATCAGGAGCAAATACTGATTTTGGAAGTCCTCTCACAAGATCTTTCTTTACTAGCTCATTTATGTTATTGAAATTTAAATGAGAGAGTCTCTTGTGCCAATTTTAGCTTTCTTCAATTGATGCTCTGCTTAACAGACAGATTGCAGAACCATCTGAATTTATTGAGAGTCTGGCTTCATATATGTTACCATGTATGTAACCTTTCAGAACCACTTTTCCTGTAGAATTACTTACAACTTCACAGTGTTCTTCAAAGAAATCCACATGATAACCTCTGTCACAGATTTGACTCACACTTAGCAGATTATGTTTAAGTCTTGAGACAAGAGCTACTGACTCAATTATGACATTCCCAAGATTGATATTTCCATATCTCAGAGTCTTTCCCATATTTCCATCTCCATAAGAAACTCCTGGGCCAGCTTTCTCCACAAAGTCTGATAGCAGGGCTTTATTTCCAGTCATATGTCCTGAACATCCACTGTCCAGAACCCAGATGTTTTTCCTGTTGCCCTGTAATCACAAAGACCACTATTGGTTAGTTTTAAGGACCCAGACTTGCTTGGATCCTTTTGCCTTTTTAAGTTTGTTAGCATTTGCAGTGGATTTAGTTTCAGAGTTTATGCTAACATGCTTTTTATCAGACTTTATATCAGACTTTGCATCAGAATTTACACTAGAAGGAATTACACTGACTTTCTTTAAAGAAGGTTTTATTTGATAATAATCATAGTACAAACTATGATATTCCTTACAAGTATAAATATAATGCCATAAACTACCACAATGAAAACAAGGATTTTGTGGTTTAAACCTAACAAACTGACTCTTAACTCCTGATCTAGGAGGTAAAGGGTTTATATCTTTATTTTTCCTGCAAAGAGAAGCAAGATGGTTAGAGTTTCCACAATTATAGCATTTCTTTCTAGAAGCATTAGGAACAAGCATATAATTATTGCTTTTATTCACACCTTCCTTTCCATTCCTATTTTTCCTAGCTTCCTCTACCTTGTTCACTTTTCTAATCTCTTTCAGCTTATACTTAAGTTGCTTCTTTGTCATTAAACAAATGTTTACTATTGCTGGTTTATCCTGTTTTAATTTGTCAGAAGTTGACTTTTCTTTGACTTCTGTTTTAGAGTCTTTCATCTTTTTAGATTTTGACTAACTTGACATGATTAACTTTAGGCTTTTCAGCTTTCTTGGTAAAGTTTGGTATAGATGACATAGTTTCCTTTTCTTCTTTATCATCTAGGTAACCTAGTCCTTCTTTCCAATTTCCACTTTTTAAGATTTTCTGAGTTGTGTTTCCAGAGTTAGTCCAAGTTTTGATTATCTCCTTTTCCTTTTCTAGTTCAGATTTAAGAGATTTATTCAATTTTAGCAGTTCATCTTTAACATACAAAGCCTCATCTCTTTCTTTCTGAGTTTGATGAAATATAACTAACTCTTTTTCTAAGTAGTAATTTCTGTTTCTAAGAGCAAGACTTTCAGATTTTAATCTTTCACTTTCTAAAGTCCGATCTCTAAAACTAATGAACATGGTTTTAAGATATGATCTTAGCTTAGAAATATCATCAGTATGAAAAGCAAGAGTTGAATGAGGTACCTTTAATTAAGCAGTTCCAGAACTGCTATCAGCATTTGCCATCAAAGCATAGTTCACCTCTTCTTCAGAATCTGAAGTGTCTGCCCAATTTTTCTTTTTGGTGATAAGTGCCTGGCCTTTATCACCTTTTCCTTTCTTGCATTCAGGAGATATGTGGCCTTTTTCACCACAATTGTAGCATTTGACATTTGAGTTGTCTCCTCTGTCAAACTTTCCTCCTTTGCCTTTAGTCTTTCTTAACCCTTTCTTTTTAGAACTTCCACCTTTCCTGGAAAACTTCTTACCCTTTCTGAATTTCTTGTAGGCTATCTTTGTGATACCCTTCACCATAAGAGCACACGGTTGCATCATCTCTGCATCAATATCCACTTCAGATAAATTTTCAGATTCTGAATCATCATCATCAGAATATGATGACTCTGAATCAGACTGTATGATGAGAGCCTTTCCTTTGCCCCTCTTTGAGACAACCACTTTAGGAGATTCCTCCTCATCTTTAAGTGCAACTGTCTTTGACTTTCTTCCATGCTTTTTGCTCCTTTGATCCATCTCAAATTCACGAGTCTTTTAGCAAGATCATAGTTGTCTCTTATAGTAGTAGACTTCAAATCCCAATTTTCAGGAAGAGCTAAAAGGAATTTTAGATTTGAATCTTCAAGATCGTATTCCTTGTCCACTAGTGACAGATCATTCAAGAGTTTGGCAAATCTGTCATATAAATCAGTTAATGACTCATCAGATTTTGAGTCAAAGTGCTCATACTCCTGTGTGAGTATTGTCTTCCTGTTCTTTTTGATGGCTTCAGTTCCCTGGCATCTTGTCTCAAAAGCATCCCATATTTCCTTTGTAGTCTTGCATCCAATTACCCTATTTGACATGACATTGTCAATTGCACTATGAAGTAAATGCCTTACCCTTGCATCCTTGGCAATAGATGAGATGTCTTCAGGTGTGTAATCACCTTCCTCCTTTGGTATGGTCTTTACTGGTTGATCAACAACTGCAACAAAAAGCTTGGTAGGCTTATATGGTCCATCATTAATTCTATCAAGGTATTCTGGATCTGTGGCTTCCAGAAATATAGCCATCTTTACCTTCCATATAGGATACTCAGATGCTCTCAGTATGGGAACCCTAATACTTTCATATCGACTGTGGGTTTGATTGTTTTGAGTATCTTGAGTTTTGGTGGGCTTGGGTGGAGTTTGTGTTTCGTTAGACATGATTTTAAACTGGATCTCACTGTTTGTATATCAACAGAGATGCTCTGATACCACTTGTTAGGTCACACAACACTATAAAAAGGGGTTGAATATAGTGTTTATACAATCAAATCGATTTAGAACACAAAGTAGTAGTTTATTCAATCGTAATAAACTATGTTACAGTAGGTTAAACTACTCTCTCAGTGATGAACAATATCACTAAGAGCTGCTATGGTTACAATAAATAATCTTTCTCGTGAATGATAACACATATAGTGTAAACCCTAAGCTGTGTTTATATAGTACACAGCTACAAGATATCTTCTAATTGATATGAAATATACCTCTTCCTAAAATATATCAATCAGATATTATCTTCTACAAGTCTTCTAGTCGTCCAACTCCTAAAACATATCTTCCTTTATTTTAGTCTAGATTCTCTCCTATAAATCAGCCGCACTTTACTTCTGAAGCATATCCTTCCTTAAGTTCTGATATCAAAAGTTCAGATAACTTAAGTTCTGATATCTTCCTGTCTTCAGTAAATCCTGATTTCCAGTAAGTCCTGATAAGTCCTGATATTAAGTTCTGAAACTAAACAAATCAGATTAGACATGACATCACAAATATATCTAACAAGACCCTTGCTCAGTTTCTGCTTGAAAGTGGATTCAAAAGAGGTACAATAGATAAAACCTTATTTTATCTGAATCAAGGTAAAGATCTTCTTTTAGTTCAAATTTATGTGGATGATATCATTTTTGGATCAACTAATCAAAAACTGTGTGATAAGTTCTCAAAGTTGATGCAATCGAGATATCAAATGAGCATGATGGGAGAGATGAACTACTTCTTAGGATTGCAAATTAAACAGACTGATAATGATATCTACATTAATCAGTCAAAGTACACAAATAATTTGTTGAAAAGGTTTAATATGCAAGAAAGTGCAACTGCAACTACTCATATGGCAACTGCTACAAATCTTGATCCTCATGAAGGTACAACAGTTGATGTCACAAACTATAGAGGTATTATTGGTTCTCTTTTGTACCTAACGGCTAGTAGGACAGACATTATGTTTGCCACTTGTTTGTGTACAAGATTTCAGGCAAATCCAAGGGAGCCATATCTTATTGCAGTAAAGAGAATCTTCAGATACCTCAAGGGTACTGTATTACTTGGTCTCTGGTATGCAAGGGAAGCTGATTTTGGATTATGTGGATATTCAGAAGCTGACTTTGCTGGCTGAAAGATAGACATGAAGAGTACATCTGGGGGCTGTCAGTTTTTGGGAGGCAGATTAGTCTCATGGTTCATTAAGAAGTAGAAATCCATTTCTACATCAACTGCTGAGGCTAAATATATTGCAGCTGGAAGCTGCTGTGCTCAGTTGTTATGGATGAGAAACCAGCTCATGGACTATGGATTTTCTAAAATTCCTATTTATTATGATAATTAAAGTGCTATTGCTATGACAGGAAACCCAGTATAACACTCTCTTACTAAACATATCAGCATCAGATATCACTTTATAAGAGAGCATGTCATGGAAGGAATGATCGAGCTTCATTTTGTTCCTACTGATCAGCTGTTGGCTGATATCTTCACAAAGCCATTTCTTGTAGCAACATTTACAAAGCTTGTCAATGAACTTGGTATGGTTAGTTGGGACTAGATAAATTCTTTTAAATTTATATTCGATCAAATCCTGATGTATACTGATCAAATCTTGATATGTCCTAAATGCTGTTCAAGATATTAAGCTGGGAATTTTTGATGTATTTTATTATATGCATGATAAATTAAGTGAATTTATTTTCTAAATGTGCATGTATGAATATATATCATTGTCATCGTTGCAAATCAGTCTAGGGAGACGCACTTTAATAAGATATTTTTTGGTTTAATCATTAACTTAACTCTGCACTTAATAATTAATCAAACCCCTAGTCTCTTGATATTCCCTCTCTCTTTCTCTCTCGGTTATTTAAATATCACTTATCATCCAGTCCAATCATACATTCACATCACTCAACTGTGACAGACCCACACTACTAACTAGCAGAAATATGCATAATATTAATTAAACTGTAAAGTACTACAAAAGATAGAATATTAAGGCTACAACCCTTAACCACAATCCCCGAATACACAAGAATGAGTTTGAACAACATCTAACATCTTTATTATTACAGACCAAAAATATCTTAAGTCAAATTTCTATCAAAATTTTAAACCCAAAGCTTATAATCCTTAGGGAACTACTAGTTCCCTACCTGCTCCAACATCTGAAGGTAGGCATACCCGAGTCCCCAGAAGTCTAACGTGCGGTTTGCTTGAAACAAACCATCTTCGGATTTCACTGAAGGGATAACATCAATAACAATATTAATGAGCAAAACGCTCAGCAAGTGAATTACAGTGAAAAACAATGCATCATATACTCATTAAAACGATAACAGAAGATAATCGACAATAAGATATCACAAATAAAAGATCAAGTTTTTAGTAAGTGTATGGAATTGGAAATCACACAACGCTATGAGAAATGAGGGGTGATCAACCCACATCAAAGCTCTGAACCACATAACAATTGATTCACAACTATTGAGGATCCTCGGCACACATTGGCCAAATAAAACCATCAGGCTCCCTGCTACTGATATTTTTAACAATGACTGGCGCCTCAGTCTTACCAGAACATACCATCCAATTCATTTTAATCAATTCATTTTAATTTCAAAGGGTTCTTGATCAAGGACAAGATAACAAGGGTTGGTATTGTCAAGGATCAAGTGATAAGTTTTCAAAAAGAGCGAATGTTATTAAGATCAGGGTTCCCAAAAGAAATAATTCAAATTTGTGAGGGGTTTAGGGTTCTCATGATATATTAAGGGACTTTTGTAGGGTATCCATGAGGGTATAAGGTAATATGTGATGAAACGGGGTCAATTCAAGTATGAAAGCAATTAACTAAATCAAGGTCAAATCATTGGGTGATGTCGGGGTCTAATTAATCTTATTGAAACTGTAGTCATGCATTCATAGGGTAATTAATCACAGGAACATGATTATAAAGATAAATTGAGAGTTCACTATCCTGGACTACGCATACTAAGCTCTTGAATGGAATTGTCTATGGGCTCCTTTCCTGGCCTCCTACTTGAACCTATAATAAATAGTATACTCATTACAACTCTTGCTAACCACCCTTTTGCGTATACTACAATTACATATATATACACATATACACACATATATATATACACTTAATTCCTACTAATTACAAGTAATATATGCATCACATAACCCAAATAACACATAGCAAGAAATGGCATGGCAATTTTATCACTTAATTAATAGTGCACAACTAGACTCTATTTACGACCTTAGTCACTTAAGCAATTAATCAGACAACATATAATTATCATGACCAATACTCCTAATCATCCTTTATAGACCTCAAATAAACCTAAATTTAGTAAGGAACACTTCTGCCTCACTTCAAATGATTCACAAATGCAATGCACACTATTTGACTTATCGAATGCACACCTTGGCATCAATTGTGTGCCTTGGCAAAAAAATATGAAGTTCTCCCTTGGGCCTTTGCTATATTCTGACTCCTATGACTTATTATGACTTTAATCTAACTTTAGAAATTGGTTTGACATCAAGGCCTCACTTAAAAGACACACAAATGCAATGCACCTTTTTAAAGTTTCCAAAGACAACTCTAATGGTGACTCTCGGGTGTTTTGGTAGAAATAAGGTATCTCCACCTTGGTCCTTCACTTCAAACCAACTCTAAAAGGTTATTAAGACTCTAAAATGACTCTCAAAGTTGGAATGACTCAAAGGCCTCACTCAGGCCTCCCTAGGCCTTAAGTGGAAGTTGACACAAAACTGCATTCTCTAATTTCCAAACTGCCCTGATTTTACCAACTTATAACTCATTTATCTAGTTCATTTATTGATTTTAAAGTCTTATTAAGCTTCCTAAGACTTCATTTTACCTATTTAGACCAAGGCCCTATGAAGGCCTAACCTATGACATGATGATAATCAACCAAAAATCAAGTTTACCCAAATCTGCCCTGTCCTGAGTTGCTCTCGGGTTTGTGTGTATGTGCCTAACCAAATGCAAGTTTTTATACAATCTAAAGCTACTGGAATCAAGTATACACAAACTTCAGCTCAGGCCTACCAAGGACTTTCTAAAACTCACTTAAAATGACCTAAACTTCTAGTACAAAAATCTGCCCAACTAAGATCAATGCGACTCCTTCCACCTTAACTCCCTTCATTACACCAAAACCACATAACAATCGACAAACAACCAAGGAAAGCCCTAACATAAACTAATACCTACTGACTAACAATATATAGGATTCATTTACAATTTATTTAGCATGAAGATCACTTATAAAAATAAGCAAAGTAACATATTACAAGACAAGCCATTACTAAGCATTTTTAAGCAAGAATTTGAAGTATGCATGCATGGTAACTTCATGAAACCTACTGACCTTAAGCTCATATCATCATTTATAATCTAAACTATCATTTTATCAAAGGAAACATGGCATGCAACTCACAAAAATCATGTATTAAGAGGTTAAAAGAACAACTATAATAACATTATCATGACTTCGAGTTTTTAAGCAAAAATTCAAACTATTTATTCAAAGTAATCACGACATCTACTGAATATAATAACTTATCATCATGGAATAATTCATCTAGAATTTTATAACCAAAAACGACAACATGCATCTCATACAAGTCAAACACCAAAGCACAAAATCAACAAGTATAGTCTCTACTTAGAAAATCACTTATAAATCAACATGCAAGTACTATATCCAACATGCAAGTGCTAAAATCAACATGCAAGTACTAAACTTAAGGTATCTTGATGGAAAAATAACATGCAAGGGTTTAATCTTAACAAAACAACATTTATAAGGAGTAAGACTTTAAAAATCAACATGCATGGTCATTTTTTATAAAAACTTCCCAAAATCAACACTTTACATTAGGCTCCTAAGAAATCATTGCCAAATGTTCATGAACAATGAGTATGACTTGGTAAAAAAGAAGTTTAACACCCCTCCTGATAGGGAATAAAATAAACCCTGATTGCATAATTAATATCGCATTAATTATATCAGAATTGGGCTGACAGCTAGGCCCATTTGGAAGGGCCCAAAACCCTGAATATTAATTAATTTTATAATTAATTAATAAGGGATAAGTCAGCTGATAAGATAAGTCCCAGTGGGGAAATAAATCCTTGTAGATTGGCCTCCAAGGAACCTCATGGGATAAGGAGTCAGTTTCCTACCTATTAGGACTTCAAAGTCCATTCTAATTCAGAGACTTGTCCACCAAGTCTCCTAACTCTAGTCCAATTCAAGGACTTTCAATATCTATATAAGGGGTCTCACCCCCACCAATCAGAACTACGTTTGTTTTACTTGATCCTTGGCAATCAACAAGGTACGTAGGCATCTTGTTAAGGTAGATCGAGTCACGAGACACAAGAGCAGTCAAATCGAGCCTCGAAGCTCAAAAACCCTAGCAGTAAGTACAATAATTATTATACCTTAGTTTTTGATCCATAACATTTGGCGCCGTTTGTGGGAAGCACAACAACAACCATGGCGAGAACACGGAGATGAAACAGCGCCCCTGAAGGAGGAACACCAGCGGGGACGACCCAAACAATTTCATCAACGGTGGAGATACCTCCACATTCAACCTATGCCGCCACCCAAGGAGGAGCCCAGGTAGGGGCAACTGAACTTCAGCCTTAAGGGACGATTCCCCCAACTCCTCAAGGGATGAATTCCCAACTTCAACATCTACATACATCTGTGAATTCTTGACCCGTTGGGTATGAGTATTCAACTATTGTGACCACTAACCCCCCTTACAGGATGCCCCTTTACCCCGAGGTTGGAGGAAGTGGACATGCTAATAGGAGTGAAGCACAAGGACAAACTCCCCTATATATACGTGGTTTGGCTCCTATCCTTGAGGATCAAGAATTTTCTGGTCCTTATATTGAGAGAGACTCTGAATCTTCGGATGATGATGTGGCCCCAAGAAGGAGGCGTGCTGGTAAAGAGCCGATGCCTGATGGTAACCAGCGTCCTAGGAGCACCCAAGAGACGAATCCCCAAGAAGTGCAGGAGAGGATCAGGGCTCACGAGGCTGAGATTCAAAGGCTGAAGCGTGACTTGGAGGCGCACCAGACCTCCAGACCCTCACTACCTCCAAGGGGGAGAAATCCTCCTCCAATCATAGACCTGGATGGTCCATTACAGAGAAGGGTTGTTATCCCGAGGGCTGATCCAAGTAATCTTCTTCCCCTGGGAGATCCTGATGATCCTACTCCACCATTCACTGAAGAGATAATGAGTGCCCATATCTCAAGGAAGTTCAAGATGCCCACCATCAAAGCTTATGATGGCACGGAGACCCCGCTAATCATGTTAGGGCGTTCTCTAATGCACTGTTATTGCAGCCCGTTAATGACACTATTAAGTGTCGGCCTTTCCTCAAACCCTGTCGGGAATGGCTCAAAGATGGTATAGCCGTTTGCCCCCAAACTCTATTGGGTCCTTCAGAGAACTAAGTCAGGCTTTTATTAAGCAATTCATCAGTGGGAGAGTGCATAAGAAAAGCTCAGCATCCCTCATGAGCATTGTACAGGGAGCAAAAGAATCCTTTAGTGACTATCTGAATCGTTTCACAAAGGAAGCTTTAAAAGTCCCAGACCTTGATGACAAGGTAGCTATGATAGCAATGCAACAAGGAACTAGGGACGAGTTCTTCAAGATGTCCTTAGCCAATCACCCCCCCTGAGAGTATGTTGCAGCTCCAAGATAGGGTCGGGAAGTACATTAAAGTGGAGGAGAGCATGAGGAAGACAGTAGTAAATAACGAGCCCGCTGGAGGCAAAAAGCGAAAGACTAATCTGGAGTATATTGCTAAGGACAAGTATCCTAGAGCTGAGCAAAATCCTGATTCAACCCCCAAGATGGGAGGACCTGGGCAAAAGCTCACTGAATATGCTAAGTTGAATACTCCTAGAAGCTAGATGTTGATTGAAATCGAGAAAGATAGAGATATTCGTTGGCCTAAACCCTTAAAGGTTGATCCTACCAAGCTAGATAAGAGCAAATATTACAGATTTCATAAGGATGCTAGTCATGACACCGATGAATGTAGACAATTTAAAGATGAAATAGAGTTCCTCATTCGAAAAGGAAGATTGAGCAAGTACACTGGAGACGGAGGAGATAGGAACAACAATGGGAGAAAGAACTTTGAAGATTGTAGGAGGGACCAAGACGATCAGGGACGGAATCCCCAGCCAAGGGGACCAGTGATAAATGCAATCTTTGGGAGGCCGCGACCCCGAGGGCCTGTGATAAATACAATTTTTGGAGGACCAACTACTGCTGGATTATCTAGGAACTCTAGGAAAGCATATACTAGAGAGGTTATGCATATTTTTGGGGAAGCTCCGAAGAGGGCCAGGACAGGAGTAACAACGACATTCGATGATTCTGACTTGGAGGGTGTGAAATTTCCTCATGATGACCCACTGGTCATAATACCGATAATAGGGAATAGCCCGGTGAAGAGGGTCCTTGTAGATAACGGTGCCTCGGTGGACATTTTACTCCATGATACCTTTTTAAGGATGAGTTATAATGATTCTCAACTAACCCCGACCGATATGCCAATATATGGATTTGCAGGAGTGGAGTGCCCCGTGGAAGGGATAATTAAGTTGCCAACAACCATAGGTCATGAACCAAGACAAGCAACTCAGATGTTGGATTTTATGGTAGTGAAGGCTAGTTCAACCTACAACGCAATCATGGGAAGAACAAGGATACATGCCTTCAAGGCAGTCCCTTCCTCCTACCATTCAGTTATGAAGTTTCCCACCCGGAATGGTATTGGAGTAGAGAGAGGAGATTAAAAGATGGCAAGAAGTTGTTATGTGGCCTCTCTGGGGCAGATGGAGTTGGGGGCATGTTCTTCCTATTGAAGATCTGGATATCCGTGAGAATGATGAGAAAAGAGGGAAGCCAGCAGAAGACTTGGTTTCGATTCCTTTAGCTCCCGAGGATCCTGAGAAAGTGACTTTCGTTGGAGCCACACTAGAGGAGCCCCTTAGAGGAAATTGTTGAAATTTTTGCAAGAAAATAGTGATGTGTTTGCATGGTCGGCAGCTGATAGGCCAGGCATAGACCCGGAACTGATCACTCGCAAGCTGAATATAGATACAAATCGAAAGACAATGAAGCAAAATAAAAGAAGCTCTGCTCCAGAGAGGCAAAAAGCTATTAAACAAGAAGTAGAGAAGCTCTTAGAGGATGGTTTCATTGAGGAGATACAATTTCTAGAATGGTTAGCAAACCCTATGATGGTAAAGAAGGCTAATGGAAAATGGAGGATGTGTGTGGATTTCACCGATTTGAATGACGCATGCCCCAAGGACTATTTCTCATTGCCAAGGATAGATACATTAATAGATGCTACTTCTGGACATGAGATGCTGAGCTTCATGGATGTATTCAGTGGATACAATCAGATCAAGATATACAAGGATGGCATCCCAAAGGTATCATTCATCACTGAATTTGGTGTTTTTTGTTATCTTGTTATGGCGTTTGGTCTCAAGAATGCAGGAGCCACCTATCAAAGGTTGGTAAATAAGATTTTCAAGGATCTTATTGGAAAGACCATGGAAGTTTATGTTGATTACATGTTAGTCAAGAGTCTAGTGAAGACTGACCATATAACCCATTTGAGGGAAGCTTTTGAGGTCCTGAGATACCATAAAATGATGCTAAATCCTGCAAAGTGTGCTTTCGGAGTGGGATCTGGAAAGTTTTTGGGACTGATGGTCTCCAAGAGAGGAAACGAGGCCAACCCCGATAAAATAAAGGCAATCTTGGACATGGAGCCACCAAAGACTATCAAAGATGTTCAAAAGCTCACTAGAAGGGTTGCTGCATTGGGGCGATTCATCTCCAAGTCTGGGGACAAGTGCTTGTCGTTCTTCAAGTCCTTGAAGAAGGTTAAAGATTTTGTATGGACTGAGGAAAGCCAAAAGGCATTCGAAGAATTAAAGAAATATATGGCCCATGCCCCGTTGTTGGCCAAGCTAGCTCTGAATGAAATTTTATACTTTTACTTGGCCGTTTCAGAAAATGCCTTGAGCGCTGTATTGGTTAAAGAGGAACTTAAAGTCCAAAAACCCGTATACTATGTTAGCAAAATTCTGCATCCAAAAACCCGTATACTATGTTAGCAAAATTCTGCATGGGGCTGAGTTGAATTATTCAACTATTGAGAAGTTTTCTTTAGCCTTGGTAATGGCTTCAAGAAAGTTACGTCATTACTTTCAGGCTCATCAAGTTGAGGTGCTAACAAATCAGCCCTTGAGAAATATTATTCATAGTCCCAAGGCTAGTGGGAGGCTGATTAAGTGGGAAATAGAGTTGGGTGAATTTGACATCAAGTACAAGCCACGAACGACAGTAAAAGCCCAGACATTGACTGACTTCGTGGTGGAATGTACCATACCCAACCAAGAAGTCGGGGGGCAGGAAGATACTATACCTCAAGACACAGAAGGTAATAAAGGGGGCAAAGAAAAGGATGTTAAAGAGAAGGAATATTGGGTTCTCTATTTTGATGGAGCATCAAAAACAAATTCAAGTGGAGCAGGGCTAGTTTTACATAGCCCCGATGGGTTCTTAATTGAATATGCTATGAAGTTAGACTTCCCAACAACAAACAATGAAGCAGAATATGAAGCTCTGATAGCTGGCCTCGGCCTAGCAGGGACGCTGAGAGTCAAGAACTTGAAAGTCTGTGGAGACTCGAAGTTGGTCATATCCCAGGTGAAGGGAGAGTTTGAGGCAAGAGATGATGTAATGGCTAAGTATGTCCGCCTAGTAAGAACTGTGATGACTCAATTCGATGAGTGCCATGTTGAGCATATCCCAAGGGAGAAAAATACTAAGGCGGATGCATTGTCAAAGTTTGCTTCATCTGAGATAGAGGAAAGTTCAGGAAGTGTATACTTCCGCGTTTTGAAGACACGAAGCATTGATGTTAAGCTCGTAACTCCTATAGGGCTGCGAACATCATGGATAGATCCCATTAAGGCCCATATTTAAACTTGTTGGCTGCCAAACGATGTGACTTAAGCATGGAAGTTGGCTGTTCGAGCACTGAGATACTCCTTGATCGATGGGATTTTGTACAAAAGATCTTATGTGGTTCCTTACTTAAGATGTCTCAGACCCGATGAGGCACACTGGGCTCTTGAGGAGGTACACAAAGGTATCTGTGGGAAACACTTGGGGGGCAGAGTGCTGGCTCATAAGATAACCCGTTTAGGCTTCTATTGGCCAGAGTTGATGGCCGATGCCAAAGAGTACGTGAAGAAGTGTGATCGTTGTCAGAAACAAGCACCTGTTATTCGACAACCCCCCAAGATGTTGACTTCCATCAACTCTCCCATCCCCTTTGCCATGTGGGGAATGAATATACTTGGGCCTTTCCCCGTGGCCATGACACAAAGGAAGTTCCTGATTGTAGTCATTGATTATTTTACTAAGTGGATTGAAACCAAGCCTTTGGCCAAGATCACAACTAAGCAAGTTGCACAATTCCTGTAGAAAAACATCATGTGCCGATATGGAATTACTCGTATCTTAGTTACCGATAATGGAACACAGTTCAACAATGAGGAATTCAAGAAGTATTGTGAGGAGAATGAGATTGAGTTGCGATTTACCTCCGTAGCTCACCCGCAAGCCAATAGGCAAGCAGAAGTGGAAAATCGAATAATCCTGGATGGACTAAAGAAGAGGATCGAGAAGTCGAGGAATAACTGGGTGGATGAAATACTCCCAGTACTATGGGCCTATAGAACTACTTGTAGAGTCACAACTGGAGCAACTCCTTTCATGTTAGCATATGGGGCATAGATAGTTGTTCCTGTAGAGATATCACATTCATCTCCCAGGATCGAAGCTTTTAATGCTGAGGAAAATGAGGAGGGGCAAAGATTAGCCCTGGATTTAATTGATGAAGTACGAAATGAGGCGCATGGGAAGATGATGGAATATCAGAAAAAGGCTTCATTCAACTACAACCTAAGGGTTAAAGAAAGGTTCTTCAAGCAAGGTGTCTTGGTTTTGAGAAAGGTGGAAGCTTCCGGTGTTGGGTAGAAAGGAAAACTTGCCCCAAATTAGGAAGGGCCATACAAGGTCAAAAGTGTTCAAGGAAGAGGAATCTACAAGTTGGAGATTATGGATGGTTTTGAAGTCCCGAGAACTTGGCATGCACAAAACCTGAAGATTTACTATGTGTAAAATGGTTGAGCACGATTCTCACTTGTCAAGATGACAAGTAGATTGAAAAGCACCTTGAAGCTTTGCTTGCTTAGGATTACATGTTTTAGTTTTATTTTGAGATTTATTAAGACTTGTGTAAGGGATGAATCCCAACAGTTTATGAAATTTAGAAAGTTTTTGAAATATGTTTAACAAATCCCTATGGCATGGCAAGTAAACTAAGTGCATGAGTTGAAAGCATAAAGTTAGATAAATAAGACTGGTTCAAATAAGCAATACAAAGTCTGATAAATAAAGTCTCAAAGACAAAGTAAAATAAATAAGCCACGCAGGGCTAGAAAAGCTCTAAGGAGCAGAGGTGCCCTCGGCATCCATATCTTCGTCTCCGCCACTCTCACTGGATGTCTCAGTGGTCCTGGTGGAAGAAGAGCTATCATCTGCAGAAGGCCTAGAAGATGACTCCGGAGGAGGAAGAAGCGGGTCCTGAGGGGTACGATCCGAGACAACCACTCGGGTGCGAAACCTCTGTAGTAAAGTCTCGTCGTCAGGGCATGCATAGTCCGCTTGGCTAATATCTGGACAAGCCTCGTTCACGGTTCCAAGGGCCGTGTCCCAGCCTGTCCTAAAAAACCCAGGGAATACCGAGTCGTCCCTCACCCTCATAGACTGAGTGAACTCCTCCGAGTCCAAATAGTTGTCGATCGCCTTGTCCTTCTCAGCCCTTAGCACAACCAGCTCAGCATTGGACTCTCCGAGCTCCTCCTCCTTATGCTTTAACTTTCTCTCCAAAGAAGCGTACTTCTTCTGCTGCTTCCTGAGGGCATTGCCAGCTTGGTCCGAGGCCCTCTTCCATGATTCAGCTTGCCTCACAATGCCTTGGAAGTAGGCGTTAGACTGAAATGAAATAATAAACAAAGATATAAGGCAAGTAAATGCTATAAGTAAAAAGAGAGTAAAGTTGTAAGAAAGGATCGTAACGAGGCCAAGGACTGAGTACCCATGAGCTTTATCCTCTCTGAAGTCTGGGGAAGCCACAACATCAGTAAAGTCCTTGGGGGTCACACCATGGTAGGACCAATCCCAAGCATGCTTTATGGATCCAACCACAGTATCCCCTCGGCGGAATCCCCAAAGAGGCTGGAAAGCACCAGTGGCAGGAGCAGCAGCAGAGGCAGGAGCAGCAGCATAGATAGGGGCATTTTGGACTTCAGTTCCCTCAGAAGGAGTCTCCACCATAGGATCCTTGTGCTTTCTTAAGAAGCTAGGCTCCGTAGACTTTCCCCGGATGTCCAGTCCCGCAAAACGAGCCTTCTTCATCCTCGCGGTTTCCTCAACAACAAGCACGTTATCCTCATTAATTTCCTTAGCAGCTGCAAAAATAAGAGAAAAACAAAAATAAGTGGTGTCAATAATGCATGGAAGAAAGTAAAAACAAGAAGGGAAGAAAAATACCCTGAGGAGAAAATGAGGAGACCCCCACTTGCATAAGGGAAAACTCCTCTAAAAGAGTCCATCTAGGAGTGGCACCATCATCCCGAATGAGCTCATTATAAATGGTAGACACCTCGGGGGTTAGGTGAATGGATTTGAGGCTCCCATCGCTAACCTTCCCGAAGGAAGATCTGAAAAGGGTGCCCCAGTCCCCATTCTCCCACCTTAACCCGAAAAAACTCCTCCTCCAATGTGGGTTATTGTCGGGAATGGATGCACTATTAAAAATATGTGTACACTTGGGCCTTTGTTTAATGTAGACCCAACCACAAAGACTTTGAGAACTGTTATAACACTGGAAGATTTTCCTAAAAACTGCTATTGATAAAGGAAAACCTCCCCATGTGCTAGGGCCCATTTAGAAGCCCAGAAAAATCCTGGCCCCAAGAAATTATTTAAAAATAAAATATATACGAGCAAAATCCTTGACCTAATTCGATCAGGATTTATGCTATGTTCTTAGTCGAATACTTCTGCTCGAAAACATCTTCGATCAGGATAAAATAAAGGGGCTAATTCGGTCAAAAAGCAAAAATCCTGACCAAAAAGGACAGGATCTTGGTCGAATTACAAAAGAAAATAGGGAGAGAAGGGGAAATCCTGACCGAAATTCGACCAGGAAACCTAGTCGAATACTTCTGCTCGAAAACATCTTCGACCAGGAAAAAAAGAAGGCAATAATTCGGTCAAAATACCAAGATCCTGACCGAATTCGGTCAGGATTCTCATCAAAAAAATCATGCTCGACAAGGCTTCGACCAGGGCGAATTGAGCCATAATTCGACCAGGATCCTGGTCGAATGGGATTCCTGGTCGAAAAAGGGGTATTTTATAAATAAAAAAAGAAGGAAAAAATTCCTGAAAAATTGCAGAAAATTCAGAAAATTCCAGAAATAGCAGAGAATTATGAATATATTTTTTGAAAATAAGGAAAAGTCCCAGAATTAGGGGAAAATTCCTTGAAATTAAGGGAAAAATTCAAAAAATTAAGGAAAAAAATCCCAGAATTAAGGGAAAATTCCTGAAAATTAAGATAACTCCTAAATAATAGGAATAAAGGTAAATCGTTGTAAATATGTAGGTCACTCCACACTTTACGCAAAAATGATACCCTGTAAGGGAACGAATGAACTTAACTTCTGCGAAACCTTTTCAGGGTTTCCCAGAAGTTGGGGGCAAATGATAGGGAATAAAATAAACCCTGATTGCGTAATTAATATCGCATTAATTATATCAGAATTGGGCTGACAGCTAGGCTTCCCAGAAGTTGGGGGCAAATGATAGGGAATAAAATAAACCCTGATTGCGTAATTAATATCGCATTAATTATATCAGAATTGGGATGACAGCTAGGCCCATTTGGAAGGGCCCAAAACCCTGAATATTAATTAATTTCATAATTAATTAATAAGGGATAAGTCAGCTGATAAGATAAGTCCTAGTGGGGAAATAAATCCTTGTAGATTGGCCTCCAAGGAACCTCGTGGGATAAGGAATCAGTTTCCTACCTGTTAGGACTTCAAAGTCCATTCTAATTCAGAGACTTGTCCACCAAGTCTCCTAACTCTAGTCCAATTCAAGGACTTTCAATATCTATATAAGGGGTCTCACCCCCACCAATCAGAACTACATTTTTTTTGACTTGATCCTTGGCAATTAGCAAGGTACGTAGGTGTAATAACCCCAATTTTTGGGAAATTTTTGAAACCCTTATGAATAGTGTTTTTGCTGAATGAGAAAACTTTTCATGCCACGCTATGTAGGGGTTCTGTTATTGATCTTATGGGACATTATTAGTACTCTATGTGGTATATAAGTGTATGTAAAGATCGTCAGAATCCAATTCCGAACACTTTGATTTTTCCCGAAAATCCACAAGATACGGAGAGAATTGAGTATAAGGTAACAGGATAAAAAGGATTTAAATTAAAGGATTATAGGAGAGGATCATAAAAGGAATACAATATATTGAGAAAGGTTAAGGGAACCTAAGTAATAAGATCCCGGGTATGATCCCTCAAACGATAAACGAAAACGAAAGTTAAGCGAACAGTATAACAGATCAGCGGTCATTAGGCAAACGATTAGGAAGTTAATCAAAGGGATTAGTGGGAATGATGTCATCCAACCAATAGAAAGAGGACAAGGAGGGGAGGATTACATCATGAGGATGATATAGGCATGACAAGAAAGGAAGGAGATGTGGTGACTTTTTAACCACACAAAATCAAGGGCAACTAGGTAATTTACTAAATCAAACACAAAAATAAGCCAACCAAGCCAAGCAAATCATTTTCATCAAAACACAAAAAACCATTCTCTCATCCAAGCAAGCTTGCTCTCGGCTTTTACTATTGCAAATGGAGGAGAATTTCAAAACTCAAGATCCAAGCCTCCTAAATTGGTAAGATAATTCCCTAATCATCTTCATGCTTAGTTAGGACTATATCATGAGTTTAAGCCATTAATTCCTTCTCAATCTTCTCCATTTAATCAAAGAAGAAGACTATGAATAGTGTTTTCAAGTTTTTAACTTGAAGTTTTTCTTGTTTTTCTTGAAGATCTAAGCATTCTTAAGACTTCTCAAAGCTTCTTAAGGCTTCCTAGCTCCTCCCACCACTTCAAGGAAGGTATACCATCTCCAAACCCTAGATTCCTATATATTATGAGATGATTTTGATTAGTAGGATGATATTGTAGCTTGTTGTTATGATTAGAGTTTGGGATTTGAAATGGTAGTGAAATGGAATGGTAAATGTTGTGGTTTTGATTAAAAGAACTTAAGTATGATTAAAGTTAAGCTTAGGCATAAGTATGAATGATTAAATTGAATTGGTTGGGGTTGTTATGATGTGATAAGGAAGGATGTTGGTTGTATGTTGGATTTGAGGTTGGTTTGTGGTTGGTTTTGAATGGTTTAAAATTGGGAAATCGCGTAAACATAGCCGTCGTAACGTCCGATTTTCTTTGGACTGTTTTTGTGCATAGCATTAGGACCCGAGAACCCCCTGCTAGATTATGACCACTGCTATGTTTAGATAGCTCATGTTACGAGCTTCGTTTTGATATGTAGTTCGTTCGATTCCGATGCACGGTTTAGGAGAAACGACCGTTTCAAGTAACGGCGTTTCGCGAACGAAACTTTTCCCCTCGCCTTACTTTGAAACATAGGTTAAAGACCAAAAAGGGTTAATTAATGTATGAAACATTTATGGTAAGTGTGTTAGGCAGTTGGTAAGACACTCGCGAAGGAATCGCTTTAAAACTCATAAAGGTTAAATTATTAAAAATGGTGGAGCCGAGGGTACCCGAGTGACTTAAGCGAATCAGTGAGCGTAAAACAAGCGTTAGAGTCTAAGTTAGTTAAAGTATAGATTTACAAGTGATTTTGGTTTAATTCCAACTTACTTGTTGTTTATAGGTTACCAGACTCGTCCCGAGCCTTTTATCACCCCAAGTCGCTCAGGCAAGTATTCTATCCGTTATACTGTTGTTGTGATGTATACATTTGTATATGCATGATCTTGCGATAAATGCATATTGGTTATTTAGCAAATTCTTGCGATATATTGTAGCATGTGATATGGTATATATGCATGCCTGTTTCATATTCTTGAAATATATATCTGTTGGTTCAGTTGATAATACCTATGCTAGAGAATAGCGGTAACTTGCATATACCCTTAGTATAGGGACCCAAAGGTGAAAATATTTTCTAAAACCGGGAGTCGAGGATCCCGAGTAGATTTTTGTATATATGGATATGGATATATATATATATATTTATATATAAATATGGTTATAGTTTTCCAAACTATTAATCGAATAAGATTTATTCGATAACTTTAACTTTATTTTATTATTGAATATTATTTCGAATATTATTCGAAGGCGTATGACTCCTTTTATTTATTTATTTGAATATTATTTGAATATTCATTCGAAGGCTTATGACTCAGTTTATATTATTTAATGAATATTATTTGAATATTCATTTGAGGATCTATGACTCCGATTATTTGCTGAGGTATATTCTTTATTTTATTAAAGAATAAGGTGTCAATAATCAAACTTATTTTCGATTATTCAAATAAACATAATACTTTCATATAAGTATATCTTTGGTTATTTAATACTCGTTTCAAGTATAAGTTTTAATACTTCTACTTCAATTATTTTTATAAAGATTATTCTTTATGGGAATATTATTTAAATAATAATATTCAGTCATTTTCTAAATATTCTGGGGACTGATTTACTTCATTAAATCAGCTTTACTCCAAACACTCTATAAAGTGTTTTCGAGTCTTCAAAATGATTTTTAAAGTTAGAGCGGATCCCAAAACTCATTTTTATATTTAAGATCTTCCTTTTTTAAGGGGATTTAAATACTCGCTCAAAACCTGGGGAATCCGGCTCTGTGGTGTATTTTATATTCGCAACGAGGTTGCAGTTTTGGTAAATGAATTGATTACTTGCCCAATGTTCGGGAAGTAAGCCCATCTAATTGAGTCGGCATAAGCGACAGGCCGGGGTACGGTCTATTATTGTGTAAGTGGCTGGGTGGCAGTCCATCAACGCGTAAGAGGCCGGGTGGCGGTCCAGCACAAGGTCCTTATGAGGCCAGGGTGATGACCGGTGGGGGATTCATCCATCTACTAGTAGAAAAGGTTACTTATTGGTATCTTTGCCTGATCAGCAAGATATCGGGTTTATGCCAAAATTCTTTTCCTTTCCAAATTTATTGGAAATTGCAATTCTGTTCATACTTTACATGACAGAGGTTTCAGGAAATGTATGGGAGATATATATGAATATATATATATATATCAGAACTTAATGAAGTATGTCATAACTTCATTTCCTTTAATAATATTTCAAAGATTGAATCTATTCAAATCTTGTCTTGTAGTCTCATCTATGTGATGAACTTTTGAAACTGATTATAACTTGAACGGTGGTAGTTCAAGTAGTATTTGGGAAAGATATAAGTATATTGGGGTATCTTGTAACTTCATCTTTTAAACTTATATCTAGTTAATGATTGTCTTATGAATGACAAAGATTTTCGGAAAAACGTTGAGACAAGGTTAGATATATGAGATCACCTTGCAACGATATTTTTTTTTTATATATATACAGTTACAAACTGGAACTTTGTGTGTATTATGCATGGAAGAGGACTTCCAATATTTTGAAAAGTATATATATGTATATATATATACTGAATATTTTGCGACTTCATCGCATTAAGATATCAAACTTGGTTCATTTCTTTTGACCAAGACTTTCATGAGTACTATGAGAAGGCTCATATACTAGTAAGTATATACTAGTAATTATCTTACACACGATAAAAGATTTTAGTAAGTATCCATTTAGATACTTATATTATTGTTATCACTATATATTATCTTGCGAGCTGTAAGGCTCACTCTTGCTTTATTTCTTCATCACACAACAACAGTTAGGAAATATGGCCAGACTCCAGCAGACCCAGCGCAAGCGCGTGGGAAGCGTCCTGCGTCTTCCCGATGATGTTGTGGCTGCTATAGCTGCAGAGGTAGATCTATTGGTAGATCAGGCATTCTATTTTTGAGAATCAATTATGTATAATTATAACTTGTGGCAGATAATGGCAATTAACTGTAAATTTATCAAGTAATCATTTTGGGTTGTAATAATTTTAAATTGTGGATTCAAAGACTTGTACTTATTTAAATTTCATCTCTGAGACTATAACGGGTTGTGGTGTGTGTTAGTGTGGGGTCACAGCATAAGGTTATTTATTATTAATTTAGTGAAGTGATATTGTGGAAAGAAAGACCGTGACGACCCGGATCCCCGACCCCGGATCTGGGGGTGTTACAGAAATGGTATCAGAGCTAAGCGTTATAAACCTCAGAGATGATGGGATGTTAAGATAATAAGTTCACTAAGATAATAAGAACTCTTGCCAAGTTCATAGTCGGACTACCTAACGTAGTACTGACAGTTAAAACCCTTATGGGAACCCTTATAAATGTAGCGATAGGAGCGTAGTTCGTTATCGTATATGGTAGCGGGACTCCGTACCCTGAGGTTGAGGAGCAACATCGCGATGATATTTTATTACTAATTGGAGATCGGATTGCGGATCCGATAGAGTGTCCTAATGCAGGACCGGATGATGTTGATATTGAGGATTTAGCGGTTGAGGATGTTGTCCTATAAGGGATAGTTGTTGAGGAGGATCCCATGGAGGATCCCGACAGGATTGGATAAAGGACCACTGATGAATTGATGACCATGGTTTGGTCGACTACCAGAGGTAGGATTGGCCGGTCACTACCGGAGGTTCGTTCAAGTTGTAAAGATAGTAGCCCCTTTAACGCGGCTTACTCGTAAGACTGAGAAGTTCGAATGGACAGAGAAATGCGAGAACAGCTTTCAAAAAAACTGAAGCAGAGGTTGGTGATGGCCCTTATGCTGGCGTTGCCGGATGGAAAAAGAGATTTTGTGAAGTATAGTGACGCTTCGCACAAGGGCTTAGGGTGCGTGCTTATGCAGCACGGTAAGGTAATCGCGTACATGTCAAGACAATTAAGATAATATGAAATTCGATATCCCCGCTCATGAGCTTAGGCTCGTGGCAATAGTTTTACCCTAAGGATTGGAGGCACTACTTGTATGGAGAGAAGTGCGAGAATTACCTAAGCCATAAGTGCTCTAGTACATTTTCACATAGAGAGAGCTCAACATATGCCAGAGGAGGCAGTTAGAGCTAATCAAGAATAATGATTGGGAGATTCTTTATCATTCGGGGAAAGGCAATATGGTGGCTGATGCCCTTAGTAAAAAGGAGAGACTCAAGATGATAATGTCTTTTGGAGAGTTTATAAGAGATTTGAGAAAATGGAAATAGAAGTGAAGGTAACCGGAGCCGGTACCGAAAAGCTGTTTGAGATTGCAATACAGCCCGAATTATTGGAAAAGATCATATTGTGCCAGAAAAAGTTATGAATGAAGGCAGAGAGCCAACAATTAGATAAAAGATTAATATCGAGAAAGATGATAAGGGAATAATGAGGTATTCCTATAGAATTTGGGTTCCGAAAGTTCAAGAGCGTAAGGATGAGAACTTAGATGAGAGCCATAGTTTGAGGAATAAGATTTAGAGCAAATCCTGAACGTGATAGTCAGGGAGGTCGCCATCAAGATAGAAGGAACCCATGATATAATGGAGTGGAAAATGAGGATTTTTAAATTAAAAGATGACCCCAATTATGGGGAGTAGGATGAAACATTTCATACTAAGGAAACAGAAAGTCGAGTAAGGAAAGGAGACCCGAGACGGTACTCCTATACGGCAATTCATGGACCTGTCTAGACAGAACTTAGACTATTATCCCCAACCACCACCCTGAGGAAACAATGTGGTGTGAAATTCTTTCATAACCTTTAATTCGCTAAGCTCTCAGAGTTCCAAGGAACGGGCTGACCCAGCCGAGGCAAGAGCCTGGCTAAAGGAAATATAGGAATCATTTGAGATTCAAAATGATTGATGAACCACAAAAGACCGTTTTTGTCACTTGCCCTCCTAAGAGAGAGACCACCCGCTGGTGAAAGGCCAAGGAAGGCACGGAGCAAAAGATTATAATAAACTGATTTAAGTTCAGTCAATTGTTTTCAGGAAAGTACTTCCCAAGGTTATGGAGATAGTGTAAAAGCTTTAGAGCCAGAACAAAGGCAGACGAGTATGATGAATTATGAATCTAAGCTGTAAAAGTTGTTAAGATTCGTTCTGAAGACGCGAATCCAGAATGACGGGATGTTTGAAATCAATGCTTATGTTGTGTTGGTTCATGAAATAACGATAAGAGAAAGGAATATAAAGGCAAGAGAGTTTGAGGAATGATAAGGGAGTTGGGTATGAGGAAACCCTAAAGACTCATAGAAATAGAAATAGAAGAGTATGTAATCGTCAGGATGAGGGTGATTCACCATGAGTTAAAATTGATGGTTGAAGGCATAAGAGTTATGTATATTTTATCCCCTTTAAGTTGGGAGGATTCGAGGAAAACCTTGAGATAGTTCGAAGGATAAATAATGAGACGCGGATAGACTGAGAAGACAAGAAAGTAAGAAATTAGGAAAATTGGATGAAGGAAGTGACCTTCAAGAATGTGAAGTGTAAGACCGGTGGCTTGATACCCAGAAAGGGAGACGCCAGGTATGAAAGACATCCCAACATTGAGGTGACTGTTGAGATAAACAACAAAAGTAAATAAGGAATTATTAAGAAGAAGTTCACGTTGAACACGACCAATATTCTCCAGAACATCCTTGTTATCGTTACCAAATTCGGCGAGTCAAGCGGACAACCGTTGTTATCTTTTGGAGGCCATATTGATTGACCCCATTTTGAATACATATGTCATTGTGAAATTAGGCATATACTATCGAGGTGGGAATGATGAATATGATAATCTATCAGGGATATATGAATTTATTTATCCATGGAAGGATGCTTGTACCTTTTTAAAGGTGGAATTAAGGATAGAACATCGGTAACTTAAAACGAATCCTAGGGGAATGCATAAAGGTTGGCATTTCACCCTTAATAGGGACAGTATGAGTTTGACAGTATGATTGGGAAAGGGTTAAGGTAACAACAACCTTTAAGAATCAGTGGAGAAATTTTGCAGAAGTATATAGACAATGGTTCTACTATTAGTAAATGGTATTGTGATATGCCCTGTATCTAGGGAATACAGGAGGAACGATTGAAGGATAACCTTAGAGGTTTTATAAGGAAAAAGGAAATAGTCGAAATTCTCAAGAATAAAAAAAAATGTTGATAAAGGAAATATGACATAATTATAATGATGCCAAGTGGGGCACGTGTTAAACCACGAGAAAGTATGGATCGAACCAGTAAAGGTCGAAATTGTTCAGGGCAATTAGGACTTAAGATAAAAGATGTTCTAAGTATGATTGAGAGTCAGTCTTGACAGTGATTAACCTCTAAAGACTGAGGCAATAACTTATGGAAAAATGGTGATATTTTTTTACTACTCATCAGATTTTAAGGAATACAACTTCACAAAAGCAGTGATTGAAATAAGGTAGAAAATTTATTTGGAGGTGGTTAAAATGACATTGACTGTAAGGAAATTTTACTATCAGGAAAGGCCAAAGAGGTGGCCGACACTTTAAAGGTAAGTGGATAATTATAGGCGCGTGTGCCAAAAGAATACAGTGATGATGGTTAAAAATGTGAAGGTTGAATTATGGTTTGGAAGATTGACATTCCTTCTGATGACTGTGCAATACCCAACCGTAATAGTAGTTGGTAAAGGTTTAATTCGTGTAATCGCCATGAACGGGCTATCTATCTTAGAAGGTCCTATCTTGAGATAAGCCAGGACCATGTTTCAAAAAGGACTAGATGAACCCTTGAGTTAATTCTTCTATTTAGGGCGTATGATTAAGAATGGTATTAACCTGTTATCGTTGCTTTGATTGAAACTCTTCTGCACTTTTATCTGCTTCATGTCATGTATGTATGTCAGGATCAGGAGTGTTCTTCATGAATCAGGAATGGTGATTATGTTACCTCCTTAGAATGATTTGATACGACATGGATAGACTCCGTATGGTTAGATATTAAGATTTTATGGGGAAATGAATGACTACAGTGGGTCAGTGGTGGACCATAGTAAGGCAGCAATGATTCTGCGAGTAGTGAGCTGATTACAACCATGAGAGTTGTATTGGAATGGGTGTTGAGATTGAGTACCACTAATCGGGTCGTGGTAGTGTATAAGTTATCATTGATAGACTAATTAGTAGAGTATCTACCTAGTGAATAATTATTCTTTCTTATCAATAGAGAGTCGTATTATTATACGAGGAAGGTTGCGGTGCAAGCATAGAATTCTAGTAACGATGATATATAGAATGAGATCCCAGATTCGATTTTCGATGTCGAGGGAGTTTCAAAGGTGATTGTGTATAAGCTCGAGGAAGAGTGTGGGTCCATAGAATGATGGACGGGATAGCAAAAATATTTAGGCACGCGAAATGCGAGGCTATAATGCTTGATGCTGATATAAATACGTATATGTTTTGTTCTCCTATGACAAACCTCTATAGTTCAGAGGTAGGTTCCAAGCCAGATATTTTGTGGCAGTATATATTTTTTCATATATACAATTCTCTTCAGTTCGTTCTTTTCTCTTCTTTTCATTTCATATAAACTGAGAAGAACAACCCTTCCAGAAGGGGAGGTATTGCCGAATGACTATCTATCTGTGTGATAGAAGCCTAGTAGGATACCAGCTATTGTTTAATTGCTTGTCAAGTACTAAAGGCTGGCCACCTTCTGTACTAACTATGCGATATAACAAGTGTTCATGATCATAGTGATCTCTCAATAAATTCTTTTACTTCTATATGAAGGACTAAGCTTTCGAAGATAGAAGCAGTTGAAAAAGGAGTAGTAAAGTTATGGTGGTACTCGGAATGGAAACACATTCGTGATACTAAGGTTGACGAGGTTATTAAAAGGTTATAGAACGCTAGCGAGCAAAAGTATAACCAGTATAATATTAGGAACGGAAGGTAGTAGCGATTACGAACTGGAAAAGAATGGGTATTGAGAAGCAGAAGCTCTAATGCTAAAAGCAATAATGAGAGTCTGTGCATTAGACTTGAAAGAATTTGGAATGATCACTTAACACGGGTTGAGTTTTCTTACGACAATAGATCATATGTCATTATCGAGATGTCGCCTTATGAGATCCTTGAGGGAAGACAATGTCGATCTCCCTTATGTTAGGATGAAGTTGTAGAGCGCAAGATGCTCGGACCCGCAGTAGTCCAAATGACCAAGGATATGATAGATCTAATCAGAGGACGGCTGGTAGTAGCCCAAGATGGACATGATAAGTATGTTGATTTGACACGAAAGGATAAAGAGTATGAAATAGGGGACCTAGTAATGTTATAGGTATCCCTTGGAAAGGATTGATGAGGTTCGGAAAGAAAGGAAAGCTAAGTCAACAATTTGTCGGACCCTTGGATATATTAAGAAGTATTGGGAAGTTAGCATATGAGCTAGCCTTACCCCAGAACATGTAGCAAGTCATAACGTGTTTCACGTATCAATGTTAAGGAAGTGTAATTCGGATGCCAGATAATTAGGGGCATATGAGCGCATAGACATGCAACCAGACGTAACCTATATGGAGCAACCAGGAAGGGTTATAGATTGAAAAAGGAACAAGTGCTTAGGAGAAGGGTTATCAAACTATTCAGAGTTTGATGGAAGAACCACAATGTGGGAAAATTTACTTGAGAGTTAGAAAGTGTAATGCTAAGAGAGTATCCCTATTCATTTTCTATCTGATTCCGGGACGGAATCCTTTTAAGGAGGGGAGACTGTAATAACCCCAATTTTTGGGAAATTTTTGAAACCCTTATGAATAGTGTTTTTGCTGAATGAGAAAACTTTTCATGCCACGCTATGTAGGGGTTCTGTTATTGATCTTATGGGACATTATTAGTACTCTATGTGGTATATAAGTGTATGTAAAGATCGTCAGAATCCAATTCCGAACACTTTGATTTTTCCCGGAAATCCACAAGATACGGAGAGAATTGAGTATAAGGTAACAGGATAAAAAGGATTTAAATTAAAGGATTATAGGAGAGGATCATAAAAGGAATACAATATATTGAGAAAGGTTAAGGGAACCTAAGTAATAAGATCCCGGGTATGATCCCTCAAACGATAAACGAAAACGAAAGTTAAGCGAACAGTATAACAGATCAGCGGTCATTAGGCAAACGATTAGGAAGTTAATCAAAGGGATTAGTGGGAATGATGTCATCCAACCAATAGAAAGAGGACAAGGAGGGGAGGATTACATCATGAGGATGACATAGGCATGACAAGAAAGGAAGGAGATGTGGTGACTTTTTAACCACACAAAATCAAGGGCAACTAGGTAATTTACTAAATCAAACACAAAAATAAGCCAACCAAGCCAAGCAAATCATTTTCATCAAAACACAAAAAACCATTCTCTCATCCAAGCAAGCTTGCTCTCGGCTTTTACTATTGCAAATGGAGGAGAATTTCAAAACTCAAGATCCAAGCCTCCTAAATTGGTAAGATAATTCCCTAATCATCTTCATGCTTAGTTAGGACTATATCATGAGTTTAAGCCATTAATTCCTTCTCAATCTTCTCCATTTAATCAAAGAAGAAGACTATGAATAGTGTTTTCAAGTTTTTAACTTGAAGTTTTTCTTGTTTTTCTTGAAGATCCAAGCATTCTTAAGACTTCTCAAAGCTTCTTAAGGCTTCCTAGCTCCTCCCACCACTTCAAGGAAGGTATACCATCTCCAAACCCTAGATTCCTATATATTATGAGATGATTTTGATTAGTAGGATGATATTGTAGCTTGTTGTTATGATTAGAGTTTGGGATTTGAAATGGTAGTGAAATGGAATGGTAAATGTTGTGGTTTTGATTAAAAGAACTTAAATATGATTAAAGTTAAGCTTAGGCATAAGTATGAATGATTAAATTGAATTGGTTTGGGTTGTTATGATGTGATAAGGAAGGATGTTGGTTGTATGTTGGATTTGAGGTTGGTTTGTGGTTGGTTTTGAATGGTTTAAAATTGGGAAATCGCGTAAACATAGCCGTCGTAACGTCCGATTTTCTTTGGACTGTTTTTGTGCATAGCATTATGACCCGAGAACCCCCTGCTAGATTATGACCACTGCTATGTTTAGATAGCTCATGTTACGAGCTTCGTTTTGATATGTAGTTCGTTCGATTCCGATGCACGGTTTAGGAGAAACGACCGTTTCAAGTAACGGCGTTTCGCGAACGAAACTTTTCCCCTCGCCTTACTTTGAAACATAGGTTAAAGACCAAAAAGGGTTAATTAATGTATGAAACATTTATGGTAAGTGTGTTAGGCAGTTGGTAAGACACTCGCGAAGGAATCTCTTTAAAACTCGTAAAGGTTAAATTATTAAAAATGGTGGAGCCGAGGGTACCCGAGTGACTTAAGCGAATCAGTGAGCGTAAAACAAGAGTTAGAGTCTAAGTTAGTTAAAGTATAGATTTACAAGTGATTTTGGTTTAATTCCAACTTACTTGTTGTTTATAGGTTACCAGACTCGTCCCGAGCCTTTTATCACCCCAAGTCGCTCAGGCAAGTATTCTATCCGTTATACTGTTATTGTGATGTATACATTTGTATATGCATGATCTTGCGATAAATGCATATTGGTTATTTAGCAAATTCTTGCGATATATTGTAGCATGTGATATGGTATATATGCATGCCTGTTTCATATTCTTGAAATATATATCTGTTGGTTCAGTTGATAATACCTATGCTAGAGAATAGCGGTAACTTGCATATACCCTTAGTATAGGGACCCAAAGGTGAAAATATTTTCTAAAACCGGGAGTCGAGGATCCCGAGTAGATTTTTGTATATATGGATATGGATATATATATATATTTATATATATATATGGTTATAGTTTTCCAAACTATTAATCGAATAAGATTTATTTGATAACTTTAACTTTATTTTATTATTGAATATTATTTCGAATATTATTCGAAGGCGTATGACTCCTTTTATTTATTTATTTGAATATTATTTGAATATTCATTCGAAGGCTTATGACTCAGTTTATATTATTTAATGAATATTATTTGAATATTCATTTGAGGATCTATGACTCCGATTATTTGCTGAGGTATATTCTTTATTTTATTAAAGAATAAGGTGTCAATAATCAAACTTATTTTCGATTATTCAAATAAAGATAATACTTTCATATAAGTATATCTTTGGTTATTTAATACTCGTTTCAAGTATAAGTTTTAATACTTCTACTTCAATTATTTTTATAAAGATTATTCTTTATGGGAATATTATTTAAATAATAATATTCAGTCATTTTCTAAATATTCTGGGGACTGATTTACTTCATTAAATCAGCTTTACTCCAAACACTCTATAAAGTATTTTCGAGTCTTCAAAATGATTTTTAAAGTTAGAGCGGATCCCAAAACTCATTTTTATATTTAAGATCTTCCTTTTTTAAGGGGATTTAAATACTCGCTCAAAACCTGGGGAATCCGGCTCTGTGGTGTATTTTATATTCGCAACGAGGTTGCAGTTTTGGTAAATGAATTGATTACTTGCCCAATGTTCGGGAAGTAAGCCCATCTAATTGAGTCGGCATAAGTGACAGGCCGGGGTACGGTCTATTATTGTGTAAGTGGCTGGGTGGCAGTCCATCAACGCGTAAGAGGCCGGGTGGCGGTCCAGCACAAGGTCCTTATGAGGCCAGGGTGATGACCGGTGGGGGATTCATCCATCTACTAGTAGAAAAGGTTACTTATTGGTATCTTTGCCTGATCAGCAAGATATCGGGTTTATGCCAAAATTCTTTTCCTTTCCAAATTTATTGGATATTGCAATTCTGTTCATACTTTACATGACAGAGGTTTCAGGAAATGTATGGGAGATATATATGAATATATATATATCAGAACTTAATGAAGTATGTCATAACTTCATTTCCTTTAATAATATTTCAAAGATTGAATCTATTCAAATCTTGTCTTGTAGTCTCATCTATGTGATGAACTTTTGAAACTGATTATAACTTGAACGGTGGTAGTTCAAGTAGTATTTGGGAAAGATATAAGTATATTGGGGTATCTTGTAACTTCATCTTTTAAACTTATATCTAGTTAATGATTGTCTTATGAATGACAAAGATTTTCGGAAAAACGTTGAGACAAGGTTAGATATATGAGATCACCTTGCAACGATATTTTTTTTTATATATATACAGTTACAAACTGGAACTTTGTGTGTATTATGCATGGAAGAGGACTTCCAATATTTTGAAAAGTATATATATGTATATATATATACTGAATATTTTGCGACTTCATCGTATTAAGATATCAAACTTGGTTTATTTCTTTTGACCAAGACTTTCATGAGTATTATGAGAAGGCTCATATACTAGTAAGTATATACTAGTAATTATCTTACACACGATAAAAGATTTTAGTAAGTATCCATTTAGATACTTATATTATTGTTATCACTATATATTATCTTGCGAGCTGTAAGGCTCACTCTTGCTTTATTTCTTCATCACACAACAACAGTTAGGAAAGATGGCCAGACTCCAGCAGACCCAGCGCAAGCGCGTGGGAAGCGTCCTGCGTCTTCCCGATGATGTTGTGGCTGCTATAGCTGCAGAGGTAGATCTATTGGTAGATCAGGCATTCTATTTTTGAGAATCAATTATGTATAATTATAACTTGTGGCAGATAATGGCAATTAACTGTAAATTTATCAAGTAATTATTTTGGGTTGTAATAATTTTAAATTGTGGATTCAAAGACTTGTACTTATTTAAATTTCATCTCTGAGACTATAACGGGTTGTGGTGTGTGTTAGTGTGGGGTCACATCATAAGGTTATTTATTATTAATTTAGTGAAGTGATATTGTGGAAAGAAAGACCGTGACGACCCGGATCCCCGACCCCGGATCTGGGGGTGTTACAGTAGGCATCTTGTTAAGGTAGATCGAGTCACGAGACACAAGAGGAGTCAAATCAAGCCTCGAAGCTCACGAACCCTAGCAGTAAGTACAGTAATTATTATACCTTATTTTTTCATCCATAACACCTCCAAGATCATATCTTGCTCATTTCTATAAGCCACCATGGTTACAACCCGGAGTTCATAAGAATCAAGGCCTCAACCTCAGCTTTACCAACATGCACACAGAAAACTCACCTTAAAATGATGCTACTCCACTAAATAATGAAGTTATTGGCTTGACTAACTTGATAAGTGAAAGAAAATGAAAAAAAGTGAAGAAAATGGCAAGAATGAGGGTGGGGATGAGCTTAGGCCGAGAGGGAGTGAAGAGAGGAGAGAGTGAGGTGTGTGAGTGGGTGTGTGAGGAAAAATGGGAGCACTCACTTGGTTTTTGTTACTAAAATGTGATAGTGGAATGGAGAATGTACATAATTGTCCCTCTTGCTAGTAGTGACAAAAATGCATGCAAGGTTAAAGAGGTAATCTTGAAAGTTAATGGGGTTAAAATTGACGGTCTTCGCCTTGGACCCTATTATAAGCTAAAATGCATGCAAGGGTATACTAGTAATTCAATAATTAGTAGAAGTATGATTAAAAAGAATGGATTTTAATAAATAAAATACAACTCCATAAATCACAAAATTAATACCATAAATACTATGAGATTTTAGAAGTTTTATAAAATTGTTTTCAAAAATTTTGAACAAGAATATATTTTAAAAGAATACCGTATTAAACAAGCCACAACAAATATAATTAAAAATTCTAAGTCACATAGGATAATTGTAAGTAATTTGATTCGAAGCCGAATAATAATCTATCGCTTAATCACAACTACATTAACTCAAATATTATTTACTCGCGTAACGAAATTTCCTTGCGTACAATTAATCATACGCCTATAAATAATCTAACAATATTCGCAATACCACACAATGAAGAACATATACGAACACATTGAATTCTCATAATTCCTGACATCCAATACACATAAAAATTATATAGCACAAAATAGAATATTATATTACATTCATATCAAATATTCACAGGCGTTACAACCTTCGCCCCTTAAAGGATTCTGTCCCCAGAATCTAAGCAAACAAATAAGGATACTTATCTAACATATCACTTTCTAATTCCCATGTCGACTCTTCAACTTTGGGATTCCTCCACAAAACTTTTACTAAAGGAACTACTCTATTCCTTAACACTTTATCCTTTCCATCTAAAATGCTAACCGACTGCTCGGCATAAGACAAATCTGGCTCATTCTCTACTAGTTCATTCTCTATGATACATTTGGCATCATGGTTGAACTTCTTAAGCAATGATACGTGAAAAACATTGTGAATGTGCTGCATTTGAGGTGGTAAGGCCAACTCGTATGCCACTTTTCCAACTTTACCCAAAATCTCAAAAGGTCCGACAAATCTTGGGCTCAACTTTCCTTTCTTGCCAAATCTAACTATCCCCTCCCAGGGTGACACTTTCAACATAACAGTTTCTTCTATTTCATACTCTAAGTCCTTTCTACATGGATCATGATACTTTTGTTGCCTATCCTGAGACGCGATCAATCGATTTCGAATCAAATCTACCGCTTATTTCGTTTGTTGAATCAGTTCGGGGCCAATTACCTTTCACTCTCCAACTTCATCCCAATAAATAAGTGATCTACACTTCCTTCCATAAAGTGCTTCGTACGGGGGCATTCCAATACTAGCATGAAAGCTATTGTTATACGAAAATTCTACCAGGGGCAAATGTTCATTCCAAGTTCCTTTGAATTCCAAAGCACAAGATCTCAGCATGTCTTCTAGGGTCTAAATCGTGCGCTCACTTTGTCCATCTGTCTGTGGTTGATAGGCAGTGCTCATCATGAGTCGAATTCCCAAATGTTCTCGAAATTGCTTCCAAAATCTGGAGTTGAAACGAGGGTCTCTATCTGACATAATAGATACTGGAACCCCATGACGAGTGACAATTTCCTTTAGGTACATATGAATCAGCTTATCCATTGAAAATCTCTCGCTGATTGGTAGAAAATGAGCCAACTTAGTAAATCGATCGATTGTTACCCAAATAGCATCGTGATTAGATTTTGTCCTTGGTAATCCAACTATGAAGTCCATCACAATGTGCTCCCACTTCCATTCAGATATCTCTAAGGGTAGAATTAGTCCACTCGGTTTCTGATGTTCGGTTTTACCCTCTGTAAAGTGTAACATCTACTAATCCATTGTGTAATCTCCTTCTTCATATTCAGCCACCAAAAGTTCCGTTTCAAATATTGGTACATTTTTGTGCTTCCGGGGTGAATAGAAAATTCTAAGTGGTGAGCATCCTTCAAAATCTCATTTTTCAATTCTTCCACATTCGGTATCCAAATTCTTGATGAGAATCTTATAATTCCTTGGTTATCTTTTTGAGTGAAAATATTTTCTCCAGTTAACTCATTCATCCTTTCATTCATCACTTCTTCTTGGTACTTCTTAATCTTTTGTAATAATTCTGGTTGAAAAGTCATCGTACAAATCATATCTGTAGGTGCTCTCAGAGCTCGGATCTCAATTCCCATTTTCTCAAATTCCTTTGATAACTCTTGGGCCAAAATCAACATATTCCATCTCTCCTTGCGACTTAAAGCATCTGCTACTACATTCGCTTTTCCAGAATGATAATTGATCGTGCAATCATAGTCCTTAATCAACTCCAACCATCTTCGTTGCCTCATGTTTAATTCCTTTTGAGTGAAAATGTACTTCAGGCTCTTGTGATCCGTATATGTTTCGCATTTTTCTCCATATGGGTAATGTCTCCACAACTTCAAAGCAAATACAATTACAGCCAGTTCCAAGTCGTGAGTTGGGTACCTTTGCTCGTGAGGCTTAAGTTGTCTTGACGCGTAGGCTATCACCTTTCCGTGATGCATTAAAACACAACCCAATCCTTTGTGTGATGCATCGCTGAATATTACAAAGTCTCCTTGATCATCTAGAAGGGCTAATACTGGAGCGGTGACTAATTTCTGCTTTAATTCTTGAAAACTCTTTTCACAACTCTCCATCAATTCAGACTTCTCATTCTTTCGGGTCAATTTTGTCAATGGTACTGTAATCTGTGAGAAATCATTCATAAATCTTCGGTAATAACCGGCTAATCCCATGAAACTTCTAACTTCAGTCGGGGTCTTTGGCCTTTCCCAATTCATTACAGCTTCTATCTTCGCGGGATCAACTCGAATTCCTTCGCTTCCGACAATATGCCCTAAAAATTGAACTTCTCGCAGCCAGAACTCACACTTCGAAAACTTGGCATATAACCTCTCCTTTCTTAAAGTCTCCAAAGCTATTCTCAGATGTTCAACATGTTCTTCCTCGGTCTTTGAGTATATTAGAATATCGTCGATAAACACAATGACAAACTTATCCAAATACTCCTTGAATACTTGGTTCATCAAATCCATAAAGGCGGCTGGCGCATTTGTCAATCCGAATGCCATAACTAGAAACTCATAATGTCTGTATCTGGTTCTGAAAGCAGTCTTTGGAATGTCTTCCGGCTTAATCTTCAACTGGTGATATCCTGATCGCAAGTCAATATTCGAGAAGTAAGCTGCTCCCTTAAGTTGATCAAACAAATCATCAATACGAGGTAAAGGGTACCTATTCTTAATTTTCAATTTGTTCAACTCACTATAGTCGATGCACAATCTCATACTTCCATCTTTCTTTTTCATAAACAGAACTGAAGCACCCCCACGGAGATATACTCGACCTTATAACTCCTTTATCCAAAACTCTTGTAGTTTCTTGGACAATTCCTTCATTTCTGCTGGTGCCATACGATAAGGTGCCTTCGATACAGGTTCCACACCGGGCGCTAAGTCGATATAAAACTCAATTTGACGGTCAGACAGCAATCCAGGAAGTTCATCCGGAAATACATCGGGAAATTTGCTAACTATCGGGATACTTTCTATATTCGGAGTTTCCTTAGATCTATCAATTGCATGAGCCAAATACCCTTCACATCCTTGTCTTAACAACTTTTTTGCTTGAATCATCGTCAAAAATGTTTTAACTTGTTTCTGTCCTTTAAACTCTACTTTCTTTCCTTGAGGGGACTTAATAATCACTTTCTTCTTCTTATAATCTATTTGAGCACCATGCTCTACTAGCTAATCCATTCCTTATATAACGTTAAATTCTCCTAGTAGAAAAGGTATAAGGGAAGCAGGAAAACTATAGCCTGAAATCTCTACTTGAAATGATTTGAAAGTTGTAGGGGTTGGTGGTGGTGGAGGTGGTGGTTGTTGAAGTTGTTGCTGAAGGAGTTGTTGTTGTTGAGCAAGGGTAATAGATTGTTGGTGAAGTATTTGCATGAGTTAAGCCAAGTTGGGTGGTGGATCTTCATGATCCCCGGTATTGGTGTTGCGAGCTCTATGAGGACGCATGGTTCTGAATATAGACAAGAAAGGTTTATTCATAGTTTAAATTTTGCATACACAAGTTATAAAAAGGGTAAATATCAAGTAATAAGGTCTTATTCAAGGGATATTTTAGGGAAAGATTTGACATGATCAAGTTCCAAAGTAATCGACAGAATTTAAACAACAATGTTCTATTTAAGCAAGTATATAGCATGGTAATGAGATGGCAATATTATAGAGATAATCAAAGTGCGAATTTAATATTAGTTCGAATGAAAAGTGCGAATAAAGTACGAACAGGAAATAAAGTAAAAATAAAGTCTACCCGAAAAAATTCGGTTACAAGTTACAAATGGAAATCAAAGTACTAATCAACAATGACGCTGGAAACAAGTGGACCATATGATAGTCTAAGAGGATGGTGGTGGGGGATCAGGGGCACAGAGATGGCTAATCAATCGGAGCTCGTCGGCAATGGAGGTAAGAGTGATCTGACTCTCTCTCTCTCTCTCATGGTGGGGAATCATCAACGCCAATCGGTCCTCAGCCATCTGAATGATCTCCTCAAGCCTAGCTATTAGTCGGGGTCGGTCGGGCTCATCGTTTGAGTTCTCGCGGTACAACTGGTCCACCCTACGTCGAAGATTCGCATTCTCGCCCTCCAGTCGATCAACCATCAATACCATCTGCTCGTAAAGAGGGAATGGCACAGTAGAAGGGAATGCGGTAGTCGATGAGGATGATGCCTGTCAAACAATTATATCTATACGCAGTTATAAATAAAGGGTCAGAAAACCTATAGATTATAACATCCCAAAACCCAAATGATCTAAGTTCATCCTATTCTCTAAATTCCTATCTTATATTCATTTATCCTCTGTTGTTCAGTGACTCAAACCTGTGGCTCTGATACCAACTTGTGACGGACCCACACTACTAACTAGTAGAAATATGCATAATATTAATTAAATAGTAAAGTACTACAAAAGATAGAATATTAAGGCTACAACCCTTAACCACAATCCCCGAATACACAGGAATGAGTTTGAACAACATCTAACATCTTTATTATTACAGACCAAAAATATCTTAAGTCAAATTTTTACCAAATTTTAAACCCAAAGCTTATAATCCTTAGGGAACTACTAGTTCCCTACCTGCTCACAAGTGCACTTGCATAAAAATAATATAAAAGTGTAAATAATTGCAAGTCGGCACAAGAAATGTAGAGTAAATTAGTGGTACACTGAAGGAACCACTGATATAAAATATTCTCTATGAAAACATTGATCCAAGAATATGAGAACTTTAAACTCCAAGAAGGGGAAAATATCATCGATATGGAAACAAGATTTACTCATATTATCGATGAATTATCTCAACTTGGAAAGAATTATACTCAAAATGAAAAGAATAGAAGAGTGCTCAAATCTTTACCTCCAAGTTGGAAAGTCAAAGTTACTACTATAAAAGAGATGCACAATCTAAATGAGTATAAAATTGATAACCTATTCAAAAATCTTCATGCTTACGAGGAAGATAATATTCCGGAAAAGGTAACTCCAAAAGTGGATGATATAAAGAAAAACACTTTAAAGGCCATATTGATAAATGAAAATGACAATGACGAGGAGTTGAATGAAGAACTCCAAGATCTCGATGAAAGTGAAATTTCTTTACTTACGAAACAACTTCGTCATGTGCTTCAAAGCAAAGCTCAAAGATACGGAAAAGGCTTCCTTAAATCAAATAATCAACAAAGAGTTTTTAACTCTTACGGAAGGCCAAATTACTCTCAAAATTATTCTTCCAACTACAAGAGTAATTTTCCGTTAATGAGCTACAACAAAGGCGAAGGCAATAAAAATATGAATACCTATAGTAATGCCAATGTCTCGACTAATCATCCCGGATACACTCCTCCAAAACCAAAAGATGCATCTCCGGAGGAAACACAAGATGTGTGTTTCCAATGTAAACAACTCGGTCACTAAAAAATAGAATTTCCTAAACTTTAAAAAGGACGAAGTCTCGTGGCTAAAAATGGTTGGGATTTAAGTGAAGATGAAGAAGCTCCGGAAGCTAGTGAAGAAGTGGTTAATCTATGCTTAATGGCTCTCGGAGATAAAACTACCTTAACAGAAGTCTCCACTAAAAATTAAGAGGTAACATCTAACTACATCTCAATTAAGTCATTATTAGATGAATCCAACGTAACCCTTATAGATATGAATAAGCATGATTTAATTAAACTTGTAGTAGACTATAAAAATAAATATAGAGATGTTGAATAAAAGCTTCACCTATTATGGTCCGAGAAAATGAAAATAGAAGAAATGCATCATACTCAAAATAAAAAGTATACTCGAATGATGTATTTAAGAGTCCAAGATGAAAATGAGATTAAATCTCTAAAAGATCAAAACCATCTCATCAAGATAGAGGTAAATAAAATTAGAGAAAATATACTCAATCTGGAAACGGAGAATATATCACTAATTATCCAACAAGAAGAGATGGTACGCCAAAAGATATAATTGAGTGAAGATACAATTGAGTGATAATATATGTGAACTTCACGTTGATCTATTGAACTTAAAGATTCAAAATGAATCGAATGTTCAAATATCTTCTAAAGACAATCTTGATAAAGAAAAAGAGCTAATAGAAACTAATGAGCTTACTATTGAAGCTCAAAGGTTTAAAGAAGAAAATCATAAGCTCATAGCTCAAGTCAAGGATCAAGAAAGATTCGTTAACAACAAGATTGATACCTTAAAGAAAGATAATGAAAATCTTGAAATGGTCATTCAAAGATTTACAAAAGGCAATAAGATGTTGTATCAAATGGTGCATACAAAAACCTCATATAATCATGAAGGTTTGGGATATGATTAGAATTCTCCTCCTAAAAGGAATCTTCGGAGATTTGTATCACCAATTAAGACTTCACCCTCATCACCATCTTATAAATGTTCTTATTGCAATAAAATGGGACATACCATTCAATATTGCAAATTTAAGAATGGTAAAATTAAGGGGAAGCATATATGGATTCGCAAGGAATCATACAAGAAAGATGATAAAAAAATGTCTTACAAGAATATGGAATATAAATATCAAAGGCAACAAAGGTCTCATCAACATATTTGAAAAAGGAAACATAAAATATCATGTCAATGGTAATGCATTTAGAGGACAACAACCTCTTAATAATAATGCATATTCTAATTACCATGCTAATAGTAGACATACTTTTTATTATGATCCCCCCAAATTTTATGATAGCTCTAGGTATTATCAACCTCAAACTAGGCATTATGAATTTAGAAATATTTATGTGCCTAATGATAAGTATGCCATGCTTAGATTCTTTCATGAAAAATCAAATGTTATGTATGATATACTAACCCCAGGACGCCTATACTGCATCGAACTCAAACCAGCTCCAATATCTGCTCCTGCTTCTTCCTGCTGCAACGAACCAACCTCCTCTCCTAACTGAGCTTTCCAAGCTGCCTTATGGGCATGCTGAGATCCTCCCGCAGTAGCCTGATTCATGGGCACACCACCTGGCAGATGATCATATGAATACCCAAGCCCCTTAGGATCGGGCTTCCCTCCATACCACTCCTGTATGCTCAACAGTGTAGAACTGTCAATAGGAGCACTGGGAAGTTGAAGCTGCTCATGTGCGGGCCAATGAACACCAACTTCCACACACAACTTCGTCACCACGGATGCATAAGGAATAGCACCTGTAGTACCTCCTCTCAAGAATCTCAGAATCTCCTGATAAATCACCATCCCCAAATCAATGTAATCACCCTGAAGAATACCCCACAGCAGACGAGCATGCTCTATAGTAATCTCATGCACATGCGAAGATGGCATGATGTTAGCATAAATATATGAGTTTCAAGCCCGTGCAAACCTGTTCATGCATGAAGCAGGGAACATGGAGTAATCAGTAGTGCCCCTCTTGAACTTCCAATGAGTCTCAGGCACACACAGAGTAACAACGATGAGATCCAAATCGAAGTCCTTCAGAGTCTTATCGTTCCAAGTATCCTGACCCACCTTCCTCGCGGGCTGCTCAATCACCGTACCGATAGCCTCTGCAGTATACTCTACAGTCCTCCCTCGAACCACCGTGAAGCCATTCTTCTCCGCCTTGGCGTTAGCATAGAACTCCCGCACAACACTTATGGGCACAACAGCGGGAGCCTCACAAAAAGGAACCCAACCCATCTCAAGAATCATTTCTAACGGCTTACCATCCTTCCCTAATGGCATAAAACCTTGCTCCTTAGAAATCGGCTTCGAGAGAAGCCTCGTGTACTCCTCTTCAGCCTCGGGAGTAGAAAACCTTGGCCTCACACCACCCGCAGATGAAAAATCGGTGGTTCTACTGCCTACTTGCATTCTTTGCCTCTTCGGTGCCATTGAGATTGAATGAGAGAGAATAAAAGTTAAGTGTTTGAGAGAGATTTGTGTTTGAGAGATTGTGATGTGGTGGAGAAGTTTGTGTATAAGTGTATATATTTATAGGTGGAGAGGTGAGAATTCAATAAGGAATAGAAGTGGGAATTAGTTATGGGAATTGTGGGAATAATGGATTTGATTAGGAGAGGAAATTATGGGATGTGGAAGAGTAAAAATCGGGTTAGAATTGATTTATAACAAAAGTCCCAAAATTACCTTGTAAACTGCTATTTTTTTTAACAGGGACCCGGCGCAGCCGCACGCTAGGACAGCGCGGGCACGCTCACTCTCTGGAAAACTGGCGTGGGCTCGCGCTAGATCAGTACGGGCGCGCTTGGCTACTGGAAAAACGACGCGGCCGCGCGCTTTGTCAGCGCGGGCGCGCCCGGCTACTGTAGTTGGCCCTGCATTTTTTTCTTTTTCTGATTTTTTTGTGTTTTTCTCCTTTCTTCTTGCTTCCTCTACCTAATAATGTATAACATACTTGGGTTGCCTCCCAAAAAGTGCTTGTTTTACGTCGCTAGCTCGACGTAGAATCACGAGATCAAATGGACAATAAAACGGCACTAACCACCTCGCGGGTTGCCGTGTCACCATAGTAATGCTTCAACCTCTGACCATTTACCTTAAATATTTGACTCGGATCATTCTAAAAAATTTACACCGCTCCATGTGGAAACACAGTTTTGACAATAAATGGCCTTGACCATCTTGACTTCAACTTTCCAGGAATATTACGGAGATGAGAGTTGAACAAAAGAACTTGTTGCCCCGGCACAAATGATTTGAGCACTAGACCCCTATCATGCCATCTCTTGACTTTCTCCTTATATATTTTGTTATTCTCATAAGCTTGAAGTCAAAACTCGTCGAGCTTATTCAATTGAAGCATCCTCTTCTTTTCAGCCGCATCCAAGTCAAGATTCAACTTCTTCAAAACCCAATGTGCCTTATGCTCGAGCTTCACAGGCAAATGACACCCCTTACCATAAACCAACTAAAACGACAACATTCCTAATGGAGTTTTGTAAGCTGTTCTATATGCCCAAACAGCTTCATCCAGCTTCAAAGACCAATCTTTCCTCGATGGACACACCACTTTCTCTAAAATACGCTTGATCTCTCTGTTAGACACCTCAGCTTGACCATTTGTCTGAGGAAGATAAGCCGTAGCAATGCGATGATTCACATTATACCTTTTCATCATAGCCGTGAACTTGCGATTGTAAAAATGCGACTCCTCATCACTGATTATGACTCTTGGAGTTCCAAACCTTATGAATATATGCTTGTGAAGAAAATTAAGCACCACTTTCGTATCGTTCGTTGGAAACGCCTTACCTTCAACCCATTTTGACACGTAATCAACCACCAACAAGATATACTGATTGTTACAAGATGAGACAAATGGCCCCATGAAGTTAATTTCCCAAACATCGAAGACCTCAACCTCTACAAGCACATTAAGAGGCATCTCATCCCTTTTAGACATATTACCCACACGTTGACATCGATCAAATTTTAAAACAAACTGGTAAGCATCTTTAAACAATATCGGCCGAAAGAAACCTGCTTGAAGAACACGAGCTGCAGTCTTTTCTCCACCATAATGTCCTCCATAAGCCGTTGAGTGGCAATCTCGCAAGATCCCCCATTTTGCGATAAGGAATACATCTCCTGGTGATTTGGTCAGCTCCTTGTCGAAAAAGAAACGACTCATCCCACATATACCACTTCACTTCATGTAAAAACTTCTTCCTTTGAGCATAAGATAAGTCGAGAGGCATGATATTACTCACAAGGTAGTTCACAATATCTGCAAACCACGGTTCTTCTTCTTGCACTCCAAACAGCTGCTCGTCGGGAAAAGACTCATTTATCAATGTCTTATCCCATGAAGTAGCATTAGGATTCTCTAAATGTGAGAGATGATCAGCGACTTGATTTTCAGTTCCCTTTTTGTCCTTGATCTCTAGTTCAAATTCTTGAAGCAAAAGAACCCATCCAATCAATCTAGGCTTCGAGTCCTTGTTTGAGATGAGATATCGAATTGCAGCGTGATCAGTGAAAACTGTCACCTTAGTCCCAAGTAGATAAGATCAAAATTTCTCAAAACCATAGAAAATAGCCAAAAGTTTTTTCTCCGTAGTAGTGTAATTCAGTTGAGCACCATTTAGGGTCTTGCTAGCATAGTAGACCACATGAAATATGTTGTTCTTCCTCTGCCCAAGAAATGCTCCAACTGCATAGTCACTTGCATCACACATCATCTCAAAAGGTTCATTCCAATCAGGTGCAGTTATTACTGGTGCCGTGATTAAACTCTTCTTCAAAGTCTCAAAAGCTGCAAGGCATTCGTCATCAAACTTGAAAGGAACATCTTTCTCTAGCAAACTGCACAATGGCCTTGAAATCTTAGTGAAGTCTTTGATGAAATGCCTATAGGAGCCCGCATGACCAAGAAAACTGCGAATTCCCTTTACAGAAATAGGTGGAGGAAGATTCTCAATGACCCCAACCTTGGCCTTGTCCACCTCTAGACCCTTACTAGAAACCTTGTGCCCGAGAATAATGCCCTGACGCACCATAAAGTGACATTTCTCCTAATTGAGAACCAGATTGGTCTCAACACACCTCTTGAGAACGTGTCCAAGATTTTGCAAGCATTCATCAAAATAATCGCCAAATACAGAGAAGTCGTCCATGAACACCTCCACATTCTGGCCAATCATATTAGAAAAGATGGCCATCATACATCTCTGAAATGTGGCTGGCGCACCACACAGACCAAAAGAAACTCGTCTGAAGGCGAAAGTTCCAAACAGACAAGTGAAGGTAGTTTTTTCCTGATCTTCTGGAGCGATACAAATCTAATTATAACCCGAATAGCCGTCCAACAGACAGTAGTACTCATGAACAGCCAGTATATCCAGCATTTGGTCAATGAAGGTGTAACGCCCTCCAAATCCGGGGTATAAGTCTGGGGGTTACGAGCTAATCACCAAACCTGTACAAGCTTATTAATAAATAATAAAGAAATGAAACTAAACCCCTTTAATACTAACCAGGACCTTTTTAGGTTGAAGTATGAAAACAAGAACCACTAACTACTTTTATTACAAACCAACATTTAAAATCTCATAAACTCTCTTTATTACAAACCATTGTCTAATTCATTTTAAACTAAGTTCATCTTTTATTCAAACACACACTATCTACCAACACTCCACCTACTCGGGCAACTCAAAGCTTTCTTCCTGGATTGGGATCAACACCTTGGGTATGAGAGGATCCCGAGGCTTGACCCGATTCTTTACTACTCGTGTCTTGATGGGTTTCATATTCCTTCTTAACTGAAAACAATAAGGTGAATAACAACAAAAGGGGTGAGCCAAAAATTGATCAACAAGTCTACAAAATATAACAGTGTTAAAGCAATATAAGTGAATCCGTAACCCAGGTATATCTGCAAAGATATAACCTCACAAGAATAGAAAGAAGGCCATTACTGGCGAATACAAACGAACTAAACTTGACTCAAGTTCGCAGCTATACCCTGCTGATCAGCCAGGATACAGTGCAGATCTATATCTCACTATATAGATCCCGTCGGGCACCCAGGCACTACGGCCCATCTCAAGGATCCGGTTATGTCCCGGTCCTTAGGATTAAGTAAACTTAATCCCTAAAGTAGTATTATCCAGTCCCTTGAATAGCAACCGGAACAATCGGTATGCCTTGATATATTCTAATCACCAGAATATATCAATAATTGTGAGTAACAATTGGAATATAAATAATGAACTCAAATGAAAAGAATAAATCAAGAATCGAAATGAAATATGAACAAGAGAATTAAAAGAGTGCAATTGTAATAAGAATCTGAAGAGAATATCACTATTCTGAAAAATAGAATAGGGAAGAAACTTGCCTTCTACGCGACTTACTGCAATTAAATCACTTTCGTCTATCACCTACTCGATCTGCCTTGCTGGCTTAGCTTCTGTTAGCAAAATAGACTGGTTAAGTCATTTTGTACTTCAATTTGCATCTTGAATCGACTTCATTTTGTACTTCCTTTGCATATTGAAAAGAATTCATTTTTCTCAGTAAAATGGCTTTCGTTTCACTCAATTCGGACTAACGGTTGAATTATTATCAATTAAACACTGATAATTCAGTTTATTATTCAATATAAATAATTATTGCAAATTTTTAAATCCTAAAATAATTTTTAAATAATTATTTAAGAAGAATCAAAGTCAAAAATAATTTTTTTTATAATTTTTGGAGTTAAAATGAATAAGTTATGATTTATTGAAAATTATGTGATCAATTATCGAAATAATTAATCACTTTTTAAATATTAAATAAATAAATAACTAATAAATAATTAATAAATACTTATTTAATAATTTAAAATAATTAATCCCTAATTATTAGGATTAATCACAACTTATTACAATTTAATACAACTTATCGTTATTTATTCGATTAGATCGATTATTTATGAGTAAATAATCGATATGATCAACTGATACGGTAACTGTCGAATAAATAAACTATTATCCGAATCAGAATTCAATTTAACGATACACTACTCGTATTTCTACGAGTTATTTCTCATATACTAATCCAAACATTACAGTTATTATTACACGTTACGATTTAAATCAATTATCTGTATTTAATTATTTATTACGAATCATTATTACTATATTATACGAATAATTAACTATTATCCGAATCATAATAATAATAATAATAATCGAACTTATTGATCAATTACTCATATAATTACGAGTTATTTGCCTTATTCTCTAATTATTGAATCCTTTCTCGTATTATTCGATAAATTTTATCGTTAATTATTAATTATTTACTTAATTATTAAATAATAAATAAATAGATAAATAGTTAAATAATTAATTAAATAAGTATATTCGAATTTATAAATTAATAAAATAATTTAGGAATTATTAATCAAGATTTTCAGAATTTAAAACTGATTTTTAAATTAATAAAACTAACTTTTATTTTTAATAAAATACAATTAATTAATTAGAAATCCAGAAACAAATATCCTCGATCAGCAATTGGGTTTTTCATATCAAAACCGGGTCGTATTTTCCAGGAAAACGGGTCCTGAAGAACAGACCCGGGTTGACCCAAGAACAACCTAGAATCCGGCGATAATACCGGTTTCCGGTGAGCCTAATATGAGTTCGTTGGACTCGATTCTGGTCGATTAATTGCTCCAACACCTTCCCTGTATCTGCAGCAACCCAACCCCTACTTCTCCTGCAATCGACGAATCCCACAACTCCTTCTCCGGCGAAAACCACCACGAACGCCGGCGATCTTCAACGTAAATCCGGCGACCCGAAAATGGAATCCAAATCACACAAAACCGGTGCCAATCGACTGGAAATTTAACACTCTACACGATTCTAACAACAAAATCGTCTAACAATCACTCGAACTCAAAACCTGAATTCAAAACGGGTCGAACACTCAAAAACACGATTCACTAATTCGGGAATAGAAAAATTAAATAAAAATATGTATAATCATCTACAAAACCTGGGCAGTCGATTCATATAACTTTCATCAACCAAAACACAACGATTTACAAATACCCAAATTAGTTCAAGAACCCTAAAAATCGAATTGAAAATCGAAGCAACAAAACACGAAATTGATGACAGAAATAGAAAGTAGAGATCAAGAGCTTTCGATTGAGTACTCACATGTCTGATTTGGAGGTCGGAATCACGATCAAATCGCTGCTTGAATCTCAAGAACACCAAATCCTAATTCTGGAAATTTGGGGAATAATTGCTGAATTTTTAATTTTAATTAATAATAATTAGGGTATTTATAGCTGCAAAATTAATACTCCTAAATAAAATTAAGGGGCTAATAAACATTTAATAAAACTATTTGGCCCTAATTTTCATAATTTTTGGGTATAAAAATTTAATTTATAAATATTTTATATATACTATATATATGCCAAAATTTCCCAAAAATTGTGAATATTGCAAAAATACAAAGAAATGGTATAAATAAAAGTCCTATAATTTTATAAAAATAAAAATGTGATTTTTGTGGGGTTTTTAACACCCAATGTGGCCCGGAAAAGTCATTTTTCGTAAAACAAGAAAATTTATAAAATATCTAGATGTTCAGAATAATGCGATTGTAAAAGCCGTTTGATGAAAAATAAGGCCCATTATTTTATTTGAAATACTGGCTTTAAAATCATTGTTTAGGTCGTAAAACGTTTGAAATGAAACCTATGAATGTGAAATAAAATATCTGAAAAATACCTTGAAAATACAGAAATGACACGACATACACATAACACATAACAATTAGGGTTTAACAGATAATCACACATAATTGACATATTAATACAAATATTTTATTATAAATATGATATAATACAACGTAAATTTCCCGGTCGTTACATTCTCTCCCCCTTAATAGGATTCTGTCCTCAGAATCTTCTATGAAAACAAATGAGGGTATTTCTCTAATATCTCAATTTCAAGTTCCCAGGTTGATTCTTCAACCATAGGATTTCTCCACAACACTAGCACTAAATATACAGACTTATTTCTCAACACTTTCTCTCGCCGATCTAGAATTCTTACCGGCTGTTCTACAAAAGTCAAATCAGGTTGGATATCTATCGGTTCATACTCTATTACATGCCTAGAATCAGGATTATATCGCTTAAGCATCGACACGTGAAACACATTGTGAATATGCTGCATATGAGGCGGCAAAGCTAATTCGTACACAAGTTTTCCTACTTTCTTCAAAATTTCAAATGGTCCGACGTATCGTGGCTTCAATTTACCCTTATTGCCAAATCTGGTCAATCCTTTCCATGGCGATATTTTGAGTAATACATTTTCTCCTTCCTGGTAGTCCATATCCTTCCTTGCTTGGTCTGCATATTTGCGTTGCCTGTTTTGCGCTGCATCGAGTCGTTTCCGAATGAGTTCAATCTTTTCTTTAGTTTGTTGGATTAATTCTGGACCCAAAATCTTGCGTTCTCCAACTTTATCCCAATGTACTGGTGATCTGCATTTTCTCCCATATAGTGCTTCGTACGGTGGCATTCCAATGCTGGCGTGATAGCTGTTATTATAAGAAAATTCCACTAGAGGTAAATGCTCATCCCAACTGCCTTCAAAATCGATCGCACAAACTCGTAGCATGTCTTCAATCATTTGGATAGTTCTTTCACTTTACCCGTCGGTTTGCGGATGATAAGCAGTACTCATGTTTAATTTTGTTCCAAGGCATTCTTGAAATTGTCTCCAAAATCTTGAGTTAAAACGAGGATCTCGATCAGACACGATAGATATTGGAACTCCATGTCACATCACAATTTCCTTGAGATATAGGTGCACTAGCTTGTCAAGCAAAAATCTTTCGTTAATTGGTAAAAAATGTGCCGACTTCGTGAGTCTGTCAATGATTACCCATATCGCATCATAATTTGCCCTAGTCCTCGGTAGTTCTACTACAAAGTCCATCGCTAGATGTTCTCATTTCCATTCTGGAATGTCTAACGGTTGTAATAATCCGCTCGGGCGTTGATGTTCCGCTTTAACTCATTGGCATGTGTAGCATTTACTCACCCATTCTGCTATTTCCTTCTTCATGTTCGGCCACCAAAAGTTTTCCTTCAGATCGCGATACATTTTTGTGCTTCCTGGATGAATGGAATACTTTGAATTGTGTGCATCTCGCATTATTTCTTCTTTTAATTCTGCCACGTTAGGGATCCAGATTCTCGATGCAAAGCATAAAATTCCTTCATTATCTTTCTGAGTTGTGATCTCTTCTCCCGTTAAATTGTCATCTTGACTCATCACTTCATCTTGACAACGGCGAATCTTCTCTAGCAACTCCGGTTGGAAAGTCATAGCGTAGATAGCTTCTACAGATTCATTGGGAATACGAATCTCGATTTCCAATTTGTCAAATTCCTTAGCTAATTCTTCACATGAAGTTAACCGATTCAATCTTTCTTTCCTGCTCAACGCATCCGCTACAACATTTGCTTTCCCTGGATGATAACTGATTGTGACATCATAATCCTTTATCAGTTCCAACCATCAACGTTGACGCATGTTCAATTCTTTTTGCGTAAAGATATACTTCAGACTTTTATGATATGTATAAATTTCACATTTTTCACCGTAGAGATAATGTCTCCAAAGCTTCAATGCAAATACGATTGCTGCCAATTCCAGATCATGCGTAGGATATTTCTGCTCATGAGGTTTAAGTTGTCTCGAAGCATATGCGATGACGTTACCGTGCTGCATCAATACACATCCTAATCCGTGATACGAAGCATCGCTGAAAATGACGAAATTCCCTTGCTCATCTGGCAATACTAGTACCGGTGCGGTTACTAACCGATTTTTCAACTCTTGGAAACTTTCTTCACATTTATCATTCCATACAAACTTTTCACTTTTTTGAGTTAATTTGGTCAGTGGCGTTGCTATTTTCACAAAATCTTTGACAAATCTTCTATAATACCCTGCTAATCCCAAGAAACTTCAAACTTCTGTCGGTGTCTTTGATCGTTCCCAATTTAACACAGCTTCAATCTTCGCTGGATCGACTTGGATGCCTTCTCTACTGATGATATGCCCCAGAAATTGTACTTCCCTTAACCAGAATTAACATTTTGAGAATTTTGCGTACAGTTGCTCTTTACTTAGAATTTCCAAAGCTATTCTTAAGTGTTCCGCATGCTCTTCTTCCGTCTTGGAATAAATCAAGATGTCATCAATGAAT